>NC_042623.1:237267483-237442483 GCF_901001135.1 Rhinatrema bivittatum
CATTCGAACGCAGAGCACCAGAAGCATGCACACAGCTGATGAGCTGGAGACCCAGGCTCTTGTGTATTGCGGTCTCACTGAGCTAACGCCCACATACCGGACTCATAGGCCCCAATCTGTCCAGGACTAAGTTCATGGCTAATTTACCAACATGAAATTATTTTTATGGTCGGCTTGTTTTCTTTTTTTTTTACACTGACAATTGGCAATCCTGTCCATCACAGTTCTTGGAAAGCAGAGGCAGAACAGGTACTACTCAATGACACTGGAAAAACTGAAGTTGGATGGTACTCTGTTGTCTCCTTTTTAGCTATATTGGCTGAAAGATGTACGGCTCAACTTACAACCTATTTGGAAGACAATAATAGTTTGGATGAGTGCCGGGTGGCGGGGAAAAGTGCCGAGACACTACTGGTGGCACTATAGGATGAACCTTTGTATTGCTTGGAGAAGGGTGAATGGGGCTCTCTTAATTTCACTGGATATGTGCATGGCATTTGAACTGGTGGACCATTCCACCTTGTTGGAATGATGTTGGGGCTTGGGGATAGAATGGTAGGAGTTACACTGGGTCACCTCTTTTCTGAAAGAATATAGGATGTCAGTAGTTATGAGGGGTCGGGTTTTGGAATTAGTGGGTTACCGTAGGGATCTCTGCTGTCTCCACTTGTATTTAATACATTCATGTGGTCCCTTGGTAGGTTAATTTGCAGCCTAAGATTGCATGGATATATTTACGCTGATGACATTCAAATGTGTCCAGTAGGTAAAGATGGGGGAAGGGTCTCTCTTCAGGTTTGGTATGCTATGCTATTTCAAGTTGGTCTCTCTTCAGGTTTGGTATGCTATGCTTTTTCAAGTTGGTCCTTAATGATGAAAAACCAGAGATCCTGTTGGTGGAGGATTCATGTCTTATGGTGGCTCTATCCTTGGGGAGCATGGGGTCTAGTGTGGTTCCTATATTGGATATAGCAAAACCATTGGGGGTGCAAATCAATCCAGCAATATCTTTGGAGGACATGTTTTGTATACATTCTAGACACCATTTTAAATTAAGGATGGTTCGTCTGTGCACTTTTGATAGGCACTCTTCATTTAACTGTACAATCATTTATTCTACCACAGCTATATTACTATAATCGGTTGGCAAGTTAAATGTAAGACATTGATAAGACAGGCTAAGAGAGAATTTGAAAAGAAGTTGGCTGTAGAGGCAAAAACTCACAGTAAAAACTTTTTTAAATATATCCGAAGCAGGAAGACTGTGAGGGAGTCAGTTGGACCGTTAGATGATCGAGGAGTTAAAGGGGCACTTAGAGAAGATAAGGCCATTGCGGAAAGATTAAATGATTTCTTTGCTTCGGTGTTTACTGAAGAGGATGTTGGGGAGGTACCCTTAATGGAGAATGATTTCATAGGTAATTATTCAGATGGACTGAATCAAATCATGGTGAACCTAGAAGATGTGGTAGGCCTGATTGACAAACTGAAGAGTAGTAAATCACCTGGACCGGATGGTAAACACCCCAGAGTTCTGAAGGAACTAAAAAATGAAGTTTCAGACCTATTAGTAAAGATTTGTAACCTATCATTAAAATCATCCATTGTACCTGAAGACTGGAGGATAGCTAATGTAACCCCAATATTTAAAAAGGGCTCCAGGGGCGATCCGGGAAACTACAGACGGTTAACCTGACTTCAGTGCCAGGAAAAATAGTGGAAAGTGTTCTAAACATCAAAATCACAGAACATATAGAAAGACATGGTTTAATGGAACAAAGTCAGCATGGCTTTACCCAGGGCAAGTCTTGCCTTACAAATCTGCTTCACGTTTTTGAAGGAGTTAATAAACACATGGATAAAGGTGAACCGGTAGACGTAGTAGACTTGGATTTTCAGAAGGCGTTTGACAAAGTTCCTCATGAGAGGCTTCTAGGAAAAGTAAAAAGTCATGGGATAGGTGGCGATGTCCTTTTGTGGATTACAACTGGCTAAAAGACAGGAAACAGAGAGTAGGATTAAATGGACAATTTTCTCAGTGGAAGGGAGTGGACAGTGGAGTGCCTCAGGGATCTGTATTGGGACACATACTTTTCAATATATTTATAAATGATCTGGAAAGAATGAGATAATCAAATTTGCAGAGGACACAAAATTGTTCAGAGTAGTTAAATAATAAGCAGATTGTGATAAATTGCAGGAAGACCTTGTGAGACTGTAAAATTGGGCATCCAAGTGGCAGATGAAATTTAATGTGGATAAGTGCAAGGTGATGCATATAGGGAAAAATAACCCATGCTATAATTACATAATGTTGGGTTCCATATTAGGTGCTACAACCCAAGAAAGATCTAGGCATCATAGTGGATAACACATTGAAATCAGTTCAGTGTGCTGCAGCAGTCAAAAAAGCAAACAGAATGTTGGGAATTATTAGAAAGGGAATGGTGAATAAAACGGAAAATGTCATAATGCCTCTGTATCGCTCCATGGTGAGACCGCACCTTGAATACTGTGTACAATTCCGGTCGCCGAATCTCAAAAAAGATATAATTGCGATGGAGAAGGTACAGAGAAGGGCTACCAAAATGATAAGGGGAATGGAACAACTCCCCTATGAGGAAAGCTGAAAAGTCCTAAGAGGTTAGGACTTTTCAGCTTGGAGAAGAGACGGCTGAGGGGGGATATGATAGAGGTGTTTAAAATTATGAGAGGTCTAGAATGGGTAGATGTGAATCGGTTATTTACTCTTTTGGATGGTAGAAAGACTAGGGGGCACTCCATGAAGTTAGCATGGGGCACATTTAAAACTAATCGGAGAAAGTTCTTTTTTACTCAACGCACAAACTCTGGAATTTGTTGCCAGAGGATATGGTTAGTGCAGTTAGTATAGCGGTGTTTAAAAAAGGATTGGATAAGTTCTTGGAGGAGAAGTCCATTACCTGCTATTAAGTTCACTTAGAGAATAGCCACTGCCATTAGCAATGGTAACATGGAATAGACTTAGTTTTTGGGTACTTTCCAGGTTCTTATGGCCTGGATTGGCCACTGTTGGAAACAGGATGCTGGGCTTGATGGACCCTTGGTCTGACCCAGTATGGCATTTTCTTATGTTGGTGGTGGGATTTTGGGGAGGCTTTTGAATAAGTTGCAAATTGTGCAAAATGTGACTACACGAGTTATTTGGGGCTGTTCTTGTCAGGCTTCTGCTAGACCTTTCCTGCATCACATGCACTGGCTTCCAGAGTTCAGTTTAAGATACTGACCCTTATTTTTAGGATGTTGCAGGCGAATGGTCCCTCAGGTACAGAGCTCAGCACAGAGATTCCTTCTAAGAAAGTGGTGAGGGAAGTTGGCTGGTGTAATAGGAGGTTTCTACGATGGGACCTCAGCTGTGGAATCAACTGTCCTCTCATTAGACTGGAGCTTAACTGCCTTTTAGGGAACAGTTAAAAAAAACCCCCAAAAAAACCATATTTCATCGAGAGGTAGTCTCTCTGCTCTTATTGTTGAATTTTAAAGTACTTTTTTGTTTTTTTTTTTATTGTGCACTAGGGATGTGAATCGGATCCGATATCGGATCCGATTCTGGTTCCGATTCACATCTCTATAGATGTGAATCGGATCCGATATCGGATGTGAATCGGATCCGATATCGGATCCGATTCACATCCCTATTGTGCACTGCTTTGGGCGGCCTATAAGTCTTCCTTAGTAGAGTGCATGTGACATGCATGCCACTGTACAGAAGCCAGAGGATAAATTGCTCAGTTGGGAAAACAGCACATGAGGACTGCAAGGCCCAGCTAGTCTGCCCATGCAATTAAGCATGGGAAAGGCAGGAGCTGCAGAGAACTATGAAAGGACCTTCTATGCTCTTCTAACCAAGATAATGGAGGACAACGGAGGCAGACAAACACATTGTGAAGAGCATGCTAGAAGCACTGCCTACAGGTGCGTTTCCCTGCCACAGCCCAAGACAAAGAAACTCGTCTCTCTAGCACTCTCCAGCTCCCCATAAGCGTGCAGGGGGCCAGCAGACACAGGGGCAACCAGCTTCGGCAGCAGAACCACCATTCCCATTGCTCCTCCTAGGTCCTGTGCTGCTGGCAAAAAAATGGGTGGTGCTGGCAGCAAAACAGACAACCACTGTCTTCCAGTGGCCTATGCTGCCATGGAGCCTAGAGAGATGCAAACTCTTGGCAACATCACAAACGCCCACTCTCTTCTGGAGTCCTGCGCTCCTTGCGTGCAGTGTGCATGGCTGCTTTAGTAAGGGCATGCTATCGCGCGAGCACATGCCTTACAATGACCATCACTGCGTATGGCAGATGGATGGCTCTGCAGACAGAGGCTGGCAAGTCCTCAACAGCTGCTCTTGCTTGCTGCCACACATACCTAAAGACTGTCCTGGGTCAGGTGGAATCTTTCAAATGGTTAGACTCTGTAGCTTGCAGCTGGGAGGAATCCTTAGCAGTGTGGCAATAACTGGGCAGGCTGGTCTTTTTCTGCCAACATCTACTATATTACTAGAAAGGATTTCCATCCAATCAGCAGATACCTCTAAAAGGGTACAGGGGGAAAGTGTTTCTTGGACCCTAAAAGGGTTCAGAGATACGTGATCAGAAACTGGATTGAAAATATCAAGCGACTCCTGTTGACAATTCAAGTATGGAACAGTGTGAACGTAAGTGGTATGCACAAGACTGCAGTTAACAGATTTACATTTGGGTACTGAGAAATGCAAGAAAAGAACTGCAGAGAAATCCCTATGAGCAATTTGTTTCTACAAAAAGGATGATCATTTTTGGCTAAACCCATAAGTTTTATGGGAAAACACAGTCTGGTTCTAGATTTTCTACAGATCTGAAAATGTGCTTGCTGGGTTGCTTTAGGTCAAATCGCTTGGAAGATCACATGTAGACTGGCAGGCAGGCAAAGCAAACACATAAGCAATTATTTTCCCTGGAAAAAATGCTACAAAGAAAATCATTTATGTAAAGCCTAAAGTTCAACATCACCTGAAAGATGAGAAATGAAAAATGTTTACGATGACAGGAACTTGTCTGGTGACATACAGAATTATTAAAAATGGGTTAGGTTTAATTGTTGGGTAAGGATGCATGAATCACCAGAAAGGAGTGCCGAGCCCTGTGGCAGGTTAGAAAACATCAGAACATCTCTCTCCAGGGTTACAGCAAAGTTCTGTGGTATGGAAAAGTTTCAACTTCCTGTTCTATTATTAACGTAGCCTTATATGAAATCACGAGAGCTACCTGCCTGCTACGTAGCTATTAAAAATTAGAACTGTACCTGGGAGCAATTCCGAGTTTCTGAATGAAACACACAGTGTGTCTTTGTAGGTCCTAATTTACCAATGCGAGTGATCAAACTCAAATGTGCGTTTCTCAGACAGTTTCCTCTGGGAAACATGACAACTTTTTTTTTTTTTTTTTTTAAATGATTGACTCTCTTGCAGATACATTTTCTCTTGGCGGCAATCTTTCTGGGAGCATTATCTGTTGGAGTTATTTGCATTCTACGTGGTGTAGAAGACCGCCATGGCAGTTTGTATATTCTGGGGGTTATTTCAGCATTCATGTCTACGCCGTTATACATTCCTTTAATACTGAATTGCGGTTTCAGGCAGAACAATCAAGTACTACAGCTCTGATGGTTGCGTCCTTCAAGCCAGATCTGAAAACTCAGGACCTGCTTTCTTCAACATTAAGATGCTTGGCCATTCCTCACAGGGTTTGCTGATATTAACATTGCTATCATGGTCAAATTCCAGCGAGGTAATACAGTTACTGTTTCACCAAAACTTTGCTTAGGCTTGGAACGAGCATCTCATTAAATCTGTGTAAGTGCTGAATAGATCAATTCTGCACAAACTTACAGGCCGATTCAGTAAAGTCCGCGGGAGAGCGGACGAACGCCGGCTCTCCCGGCGCGCGCGATTCAGGATTCAAATTAGGTGGTGCGGTAGAAACAGGCAAAAGGAGGCGCTAGGGACACTAGCGCGTCCATAGCGCCTCCTTTTAGCGGGTTTGACAGCCGACGTTCAATTTTGCCGGCGTCTATTCTCGAGCCCGCTGACAGCCACAGGCTTGGAAACCGGACGCCGGCAAAATTGAGCATCAGGTTTTCAGCCTGACAGCCGCCGGCCCATTGTAAATTTTTTTTTTTTTTAACTTTGTTTTACTCTTCGGGACCTCCGACTTAATATCGCCATGATATTAAGTCAGAGGGTGCACAGAAAAGCAGTTTTTACTGCTTTTCTGTGCACTTTCCCGGTGCCGGCAGAAACTAGCGCCTACCTTTGGGTAGGCGCTAATTTCTTAAAGTAAAATGTGCGGCTTGGCTGCACATTTTACTTACTGTATCCCTCGGGCATACCTAATAGGGCCCTCAACATGCATTTGCATGTTGAGGGCCCTATTAGGTGCCGCGGGTTGGACGCGCGTTTTCCTCCCCTCACTGAATAAGGGGTAAGGGAAAACGCGCGTCCAAGGGCAGGCTGTACTGTATCGGCTTGTTAGTAACTTGCTGATTTCTTTGGTTCTCGCCCCTCTTGCCTTATTCCTGAGGGGGATTTTTATTCAATGCAATTTTGGTTAAAATAAAAGAAGTCTGCTTTCGTACAGTTTGGGGTGCTTTGCTCTGCTGAGCTTCATGGGATGCCGTCAGACTGCGCCTGTCTCAAACTGGTACTACTGGATTAGAGCTGGTCGCAAGAGCACCCTAGCTTCCTTAGCTCCACCATAGCTCCACCATATATTCAAACACTTCCCGCTCCTTAGGAATAACAATCAGAAAACACAAGATGATTCATTTTGTTCTGATTAATTGCTTTAAAAGAGGTTAGGTTTTTTTAGGGTGGGGGAGGAATGTGCTCTATCTTTTCCAGAAGCACATCGGTATCTAACTGGTTACTACAAGCCTAGCAAATGCAGAAACCTAATTCTGTCCCCACTTCACACATCTGGAGGCAATGAGAGAATAGTTCTCTTGGAATGAGCAAGTGACTTGGAATATCTCACTGCTCTGTCTGTAAAGAGCTCTGTGACTCAACCTTTGGACTTAGGATTTTGGACCAAGTTATTTTCATTTGCATGCAGCCTCTCTTCCCATTGGCAGGATCCTGTTCACCTGAGAAATGAATACTATTGTTTAAGAAGCTCATGCTCAGAAGTGGCCTGTGCCAAAGATTTACTGTACTGAATCCAAGCAAGAGTTGAAAAAAAGTGAAGCCAGAACTGCCTGCCAGCTGGACTGAGGTACACGGGTGAAACTTACTTGCTCTTTAGCTCTGGGCTGGTCCTAACATGCTTCTGCTCTGTGATTAGTTGACTGCGGTCTTAAAAAAGACCTGCCCTTTTTTGTCAGTTTGTTTAATTTTATGCTAGCTATGTTCACAGTTAAATGTCGTGCCTTAATTAACATGGTGTGATGCTCCCTCCCACTAGCTTTAAAAATCTTTGCTTCCAAGAATGACAAAATCCCGACTTGCCTCTTGGCGTACAGACCTTTAAAATAGTCCAGCACTAAACGCCTGATGTCCATGCACAAATGGCTCTTTTCCACTGCGCTGCTGCTGCACACCTTACCCTACACTAGAAACACCTCCCAGATAAGCTGCTGCAAGAAGACGAGGAGTGGCTCTCACTGTTAACTCTTTGTGTAGTTTCATTCTCTTTTGTTCATGTTTGCACGGCACTGGCAAATAAAAGCTGTACAGGGAATGAGGAATCTCTCTGCCCTAAGAAGCTGTACCCAAACTAAAGCTTCCAGTGAAAGTCCTGTTCACAGACACACAGAGTTTGATTTCAAGCTTAATATCTTGGTATATACGGTGGATAATATGGCAGGAGTATACATATTCTAGAAACCTAAAGTTGTTAGAATTAAAGGAAGTGTGTGTGTGTGTGTATATATATATATATATATATATATATATATATATATATATATATATATATATATATATATATATATATATATTGCACAATGAATACTCTCTACTGAGCCACCAACACTGCGCTTGCAACATCCAAGGTTTCCTAAGCAAAGATCTCAATGTTCCAAGGCCCCCAGCAGCACAAGTGAAGTTCTTGAAACAAGCTGATATTCTGTATATCTCAGGAAAAGAGCCCAAACTTCTTTTCAATCATATCATTAAATTCAGATTATTCTCTATGCTTGGGGAAATTTAACATGCAGGATCCCTGTAAAGGATTAAGGGAAAAAAACAATATTTGAAAAATGTTCAGTTAGCTATGAGCAGCTGGAGAGCGAGTTAGTTGAGCTGCTGTAAACTCTTGTATGCCAGGTTAAAATATATTGATTCTTCAACGGAGTCAAGTGGCAAGACCACAGTTTACTGTGTCTGATAGTGGCAGGTTGCTCATTCTATTTACAATCCACCTGTTAGCAGGTTTGGCATTGACATGATGTCATTCCTGAGATGAGACATTTAAATACCTCGAATGAATAAATGCACAGGAGGCAGATCTCTTTCAGAAGAGGGGTGAGCAAAGGGGGCAGGGGCTTCAACAATCCTGAAAGGAGCCATACTGGAGGGAAATACAAAAATGGCTACACAGTTGATTGATTCTCTGTGCCATGGAAGCACTGCAAGCTTAGGGCAAACTCTGGAGGGAGGGAGCTGCCAGAATGTAGTGCCATCACTGTAAGCATGCCACGGCTTAGCCATGCGTCTCTTTCCGTGGGCCAGGGAGAGGGGCTGCTTGGGTTGTGGTGGGCCCAGGTGGGGATCTGCTTGCTCTGTGGCAGATCTGCACATGGGAACAACCAGGAAGTGTTCTACAACCAGGAAGATCTGCCACCCTGAGGCCTCATCCCAGTAGGAGTTCCTGCTGCTGCCAGGTCCTTATCCAGGGAGAGAGATCACAGCTGTTGCTCGCTGGGGAAAAAAAGTGGTGAGGCTGGAGAGAGGGATGGGCAAAGAGGCCGGAGAGAGCGAGGAAGTGGAGGGGAGAGAGGGAGGAGATGGGGAAGGGAGAGTAAAAGCAATGTAAAAAAAAAAGTAAGTTAAGTCAACAAATCAATACATAAGAAAAAAAAAACATGTGGAAACTAGAAAGAAATACATAAAAGGAGAAAGATAAGGAAAAATCAGTGAAAACTGTAAAACAGCAAAAAAAAAAAAAAAAAAAAAAAAAAAAAAAAGAGTTGGGCAGGGTAGGATGGAGACTCTTCATTCCTAAAATATTCTGGCTGGTACCTAAGTTTTTCGAGAAATGTTCCTGCCCTTACTGTTGTGGTAGATGATCTGTGTGTGGGCATGGAGTCTCTCTCTCTCTCTCTCTCTGTGCTTATCTGCTGTACTCTGCTCTGTCTGTCTGCCTCTCTCTCTCTCTCTGTGCCTGGCTGCAGTGTGTCTGCCTGTGCCTCTCCTAGGTCTGTGGCGTGTCTCTTTTCCTGTCTAGGTGTGGTACTGACCATGTCTCTGTGCCTGTCTGGGTGGTGGGTTTTGGTTTCCCTGTGGGTACCTGTTGAGCCGCTGCCTGATGCACACTACTTTGCGATAGGAGTCGAAGGGTAATAGTGGAGTTGTCATTCCTACACCGCTGTTCGTCATCCTTTTCTCCACCCTAATACACAATACTACGCCACATCCGTGGGAACAATTCTGATGTCTGTTTAATCACTAGATTACATCCATTCCTTTGTGGTTGAAGGAACCTGTTCTATTTGAATGCTGATCTACTATTAAGGCCTGTGTAATCTCTTTGAAGGGAATAAGTTGGGGTAATTATTTAAACTTGCTTGGCATTTCAGGGATGGGTTACAAAAGCCTGCATAGCTCATATGGTAAGCCGTGAGATACCTAACCTCAGGCCGGTAGGCTCGAGACTCACATTTTATGACTGCTGAACTTGTGAGGTTGGGTCAGGTCACAGCCTGCCGTGTTACTGAGCTGTTTGCTTTATCTTCCCCTTGGTTCCCTGCCACCATCGACCCCACTGGTTTCTGAGGGCTGGTCCCCCTACTGGTTCCAAACCTTGCAAGATCACTAGCTGATGCTTTCTTTATTCACAAGTTGTTTTCTCCTCATGACCTCTCCCCTTGCCTCTGCTCTCAAAAGTGTGAAGCGAGGTTTAAAATGTTGCGGCCTCCCAACCCTGCTCTTAACATCTGTGTCACAGCGCTGGCTTATAACCACCTCTGCTGGGCTCTGTCACCCTCTCAGGACGTATTATTGTCTGGTGCTTCCTTTGAACCTTCCTCCTTCCAGTTTCACGCCATTACCCCTTGTCTCTTAAACTTCCTGTGATATACCGCAGCCTTTCAAATAACTGAATGCTTCCACTGTATCCAGCCTTTTCCTCCAGTGAGCACGCCTCATCTGCGCTGCAAACGCCGTAGCCGTTCTCTGAACCGCTTCCATGTTTTCAATGTCCTACAGAGGTACAGCCTGCAGAACTGAACGATGTGCTCACAGGGGAAGCCTCATCAGTGACTTTCTACTTTTTTTTCCTGCTAAATCTACATATGCAGCCAAGCATAGTGTCAGCTTTAGTACCCAGACTGGCTACTTCCAGGTCATCCGACAGGAGCATGCCTGGATCCTTCTCGTTTAGCAGCAGTCAGGATAAGTGGCAAATGGATTTTTACGCCTCGGACTTTACACAGAGGCTCCCTTTGCCAAATCCTTGATCACTCGTCCTGTCTGAGGCCCCTTTCTTTTTTTTTCACCCCCCCCTTTCAAGCATTTCTACCCTGCTACAGATTTTTGTATCATCTGCAAACAAGCAGTTCTCCCCCTTCTGTAATATTCCTCATAATTAGGCCGATGCAACATCAGTGTACGTTAAATGGGCGCTCATGATTGAGCACTCACTCTTAATGCACAGTGAGTCACCTCTCCCGGGCACCAGATTTAATATTTAAATGGGCTGCTGTGGTAAAAAGGAGGTGCTAGGGAAGGTTGTGTGTCCCTAGTGCTTCCTCGGCATCAGGCACCCAGGAGAGATCAGCTGTCAGCGGGTTAGGAAAAAGGTCGCTCAATTTCACAAGCGTCTGCTTTTCAAATCTGTGCACAGCCACGGGGGTTAGGAAAATGGATGCTCAATTAACGAGCATCCGTTTTCCTACCCTGACCACCGGTGACACTTTTTTTTTTTTTTCCCAGTTCCTCCAACTTAATATCGGCCACAACATTGTCAGAGAAACAACAGAAAAAGCAGTATTTTCTGCTTTTCTGTAAACTTTGGGGGGCTCATCAAGAATTAATGCCTGCTTTTTTTTTTTGCATTGGAGGTAATAGCTTCATCAACATGAATTTACATGTGATGAGCGCTATTAGCTCTGCACTGGTTTGGACGCTCTAATCCCCTTATTGCATGAGGGATTTTGGAAACATGTCCAAAACACAAGTCCAAGCTCCTGTAAAGCCATGCGCGCTCAGCTGAGATCACTATTTGCATTGACCTGAATGATCTTAAAAAGAACCAGTCCAAGCCCTAGGGACCAGCATTAGTCACTTCCATCTCCATGTTACCACTTAGCCAATTAAACACATAGAAAAAAAACCCAAACTGTTTGTTGCTTTGTAATTTATATACACATTGGCCAAAGTCATGGGTGTGTATGGAGGAACAGAGCGTCACACGTCACAAAGGTGTGTGCTAGTGAGATTTCCTTTTATCTGTACCTTTGATTGGTATGTTGCTAGTGCATGTGAAATAACCCTTGTATCATATTACAGGAAGCGAAAGGGATTTCTTGGATGACTTGGATGAACTATAATTCTCAGAGTTTAATTAAAATGGTATCATAAGGCTCTTAAGACACTAAGATGCCTTCTAATATCCTGGGGTACTCTGGTAAAACTCTCTCTGGTCCACTGTCAACCAAAAGCAAACAATGCCTTTTGTGTCGGTCAACCAAACAGCACATGGGTGCAAGGTCCTGCTCGTTTACAGGGCTCTTATAGCAGCAACATGGAGATCTGTTACTAACAAAGATATAAAGGTGAAACTTATCAAATAAGCGGTACATATCAGTAGTACAAGATAGGTTGCTATATTTCTGTAAATAACACACAGCAGATTCATATTGAATGACCCCTGCTGTAAGACTGCCTGAGAAGTTTTTGTTTTCTCTAAAGAGTCAGTTTACATAGCAGAAAAGTCAAACTCACTCAAATATCAATTTACACAGATGCTATATTATTTTACTAGAAAAAGGTCTTATTTCTCTGGCATCCTATGTGGCAGGCATTAGATTTTACTTCTCAAAAAAACATCTCAAGTACATTTCCAGTAACAAACAGGTAAGATTTTTTTTCAGCCTTCAGAACAGCATGCACTGGATGTGACCAACGTATGCAGCTGGATGCACTGTCCACAGGCGTGAAGATACATTAAGAAACAAAAGAACTTAAAAACCAAAAAGCACACTAACAGCCGGTGCTAAGATTATTACTACGCTGGCTGGTCTTGATCAATGTAGTTCATCATACAAAGCACAATCCCAACCAGCAGATTGTGGCATAGTAAAATGCATCACGTAACAAGATCTTCCCATCCCTTTTCAACAGACCTTCCGTCGAGCATTACTGTTAACGGAGGCATGAAGCCTGCAGAGACTGCTGAAAAGGCAGATACCAATACAACAGGAAACATCTACACTGACCGATGCCATAGTTTTGGAAGGACCTGGACAGCGATAGGCCGTAACAATTCATTCGCTAGAATGCTTACGAGAGCATGGGGCTTTCCAAAAACTTCACACAGGCTAATAGCACCTCAGAAATTAAATTTTAAAAAAAGACAAGACATTTTAATTTTGTTTTAATTGGATTTATCAAAATTGCGTTACAACTAACAACGAAATTATAAAACAAGCTATCCAAAAAATTAAACAGGCTTAACAGGGTAGGAAAACTCAACTCTGTCCCTGAAAAGACAAAGCTTACATTTTCACCACTGATACATTGTAGGCTGTTTATCTTGCACCAAATGTGGACCGCAAGGTCTGGGAATTTCCTCCTAGCCCAGTAGCATCGTGGTGCAAATTCTCTCGTCATATAATCAGGATCACAACAGTAGGGCTTAGTGACAAGGATTCAACAGCCTTCCAAGCTGTAATTCTGTAGCTGGAGAGTAAAAATAAAAAACTTGCTGGGAGTTGTACTTAGTCATCAACAAAAAAGTCTTAACCAAGCTTTCTTCAGGTCAGTGCCTGCTATAAAAGGTAGGCATGAGTCATGTGCTTTGCTTCTGAACCACTAACAACTAGGTTTAAATGCTAAGCCATATCTAACAAAATCAAATAAAATTAGTCCTCTCTTGCACCTAACAAACACCATGAAGCTGATTTCTCCACTCACACCACAATCATTTGCAAACTCTGCCATCCAAGATAGAAAATGTATTGCGCAACACTCACGAGAGAGAAATATGTGAATAACCAGAAGAGGTGTGCAGCAAAAGTAATATTTAAGCAAACTAGAAAGGTTATCACACAAGCTATGAAAGTTAATTCTCCGCTCTTAGCTGCAGGTGATTTTCATCCCCAGCCCTGTAGATTATTCTCCATTTATACAGAAAGTCAGAAAGCAAGAGTGACTATGCAGACACTCTCTGTGAAATGTAACTCCTCCGGCAGCAAACACAGGGAAGAACAGCTAGTGTGCAGCTGTGGAAAGGAGAAACCAACCTGAATATGAAAGATTGGTTAAAAGATCATTTTCAATGCTTCCCGAGGCATCGGACCACTGGCACAGCTACTGAGCTGCGAATGTGCTCACAACCACACCACCTTCTGTCAAACCGCACAGAAGTTGAGAGAGGAAGGAGGGGGAAAACGGTTTTTAAAAGCAACCAGGCTGTTTCCTTTTCTTTTACCATCATACACTGGAAACTGCCGGAAGTAATCAGAACAAAGTGAAACTCCTGAGAAAGGGGCTTGCCAGGAAGCCGGTGCTACAAACAGTGGCAAGGCAGAAATAAATAATCCAAAGTGTTCGCATTTGACTTTTGCAAGGTTTCCTGCGAATTGTGCTGTATTTTAACACTCAGTTCTTGGCAATTCTTTCAGGATTTCAAAAAAAAAAAAAAAAAAAAAAAGCAGAGCACCACCCTATCAAAATGCAAAAAAGGGGTTATTTACATATCCCAAGCATCAAGGATTCTTGTTCATTCATAAAAAGCAGCTAAAATGAGACACTGTCAAAGTGGTTTCAGAACAGAATTTTCTTTATGTTTAAACATCTTTATTAGACAATGAACATTAACATACAGAACATACATGAACATACAGAATACAGGGATCCTGATCGTATTTTATACATCAGTTAGAGCCTCCTAAGTCAGCAGAAACATTATCTACTGACACTAGTGAAAACAGCAGTCCCTGTACTCTAATTTTACATTTCACTTAGCAATCCTCCCACCCATCTTCTTGTAGGTTAACTTAAAGACTCTGCATAGCCTGGATGCCTTTACTCTTGCACATCCAGAATCCAAGAACCACAAACCACAATCTACAGAGAAGACCAAACCCCTCTTCCCCCCTCATTATCCAATAACCATTAAAGGGTGTTACTAGTACTAGTCCAAGATGAAACTCTTCTAAGAAATCACTGAGCAGCCCTACAAATGATTAAAGATCAAACTCCGAGCCCGCCCTGATCGACTCTGAATATATTTCTCCCACACTGCCAAAAAGTGTGATATGAGAAACCAGAGATTCCCTAAACCTCATCTCATGCGATGAATGTCTCCACTGCCAATAAGAAGGTGGATTATCCCCCCCACCACAACAATAAGATAGATTTCTTACCCTGAAGAAATACCTTCTTGGCAAAGCTTCCAGCCCCATTTTTCCTAATGTACCTGGGCAGGTCTGCGTCAAATAACACCAACTCCAAGTTAAGAGAGATGAGAGTGATCAAAATCATCCCCACGTAGTGCAGTATCTTTCTCCAAAATGTTAATATCTTAGGACAAAAAGCATGGGTAAGGGATCCTCTTCCCGAGCGACATTTTATACAGATCTCTGCATCTGTTATACCAGCTTTAAAAGCCAATGTTTGTGAGAAGTACGCTCTCTGTAAAAATGTAAACTGTAACTCACACAAGTACATACCCTGTTTCCCCAAAAATAAGACCTCCCCCGAAAATTAGACCTAGTAGAGGTTTTGCTGAATTGCTAAATATAAGACCTCCCCCGAAAGTAAGACCTAGCAAAGTTTTTATTTGGGAGCATGCCCGTCGCACAGAACACAAGAACATGCAGCTGTGATATTTTTTTACCCTGCAGGATTCACAGTTAGTTGTCATCACACCAGCATAACCAGACAACTATTCAGAATATAATAAATGTTCATTTTTTTGTTCAACAATATATGTGAATTCTTCTTCATGGAAAAATAAGACATCCCCTGAAAATAAGGCCTGGTGCATCTTTGGTAGCAAAAATTAATATAAGACACTGTCTTATTTTCGGGGAAACAGGGTATTAACAGGTTCTTAAGTACAAAGTACTCTTGGATAATGAAAATTTACTCTCGCTAAGCCACCTTTCCCATATCAAATCTACCCCTATACCTAGATCTAATTTATACAGCTTTTTGTGGATGCTAGAAAGAGAGCTTCTCTCGCTCCATATGGGAAAAATCTTTAATTAACATGATCTTATTCCTATCTACATCATCTCTCTTCAAGGAAAATACATACGGGCCGATTCAGTAAAGTATGCGCGCGATTCTGTATTTAAATGAGGCCCGGCGGTAAAAACGGGCAAAAGGAGGCACTAGGGACACTAGCGCGTCCCTAGCGCCTCCTTTTGGACCGGAGCAGCGGCTGTCAGCGAGTTTGACAGCCAACGCTCAATTTTGCCGGCGTCTGTTCTCGAGCCCGCTGACAGCTACGGGCTCGGAAACCGGACGCCGGCAAAATTGAGCACCCGGTTTTTGACCCAACAGCTGCCGGCTGACTTAAAATTTTTTTTTTCTTTACTTTTGTAAAGTTTCGGGACCTCCCGACTTAATATCTCCATGATATTAAGTCGGAGGGTGCACAGAAAAGCAGTTTTTACTGCTTTTCTGTGCACCCTCCGACTTACTTTCCCGGTGCCCGAAGAAATTAGCGCCTACTTTTGGGTAGGCACTAATTTCTGAAAGTAAAATGTGTGGCTTGGCTGCACATTTTACTTTCTGTATCACGCGGGAATACCTAATAGGGCCATCAACATGCATTTGCATGTTGCGGGCCCTATTAGGTTCGGGGGATTGGACACATGTTTACAGTGTGCTCCGGAGCGCACTGTACTGTATCGGCCTGATAGTGTTTTAGGTGCAGGTAAGAGAAGAGCTCAGATTCTCAAAATCCAAACTGATCTTTTAAAACTTGGAAGGACTGAATTTAAAGCAGCTGCATTTGCTGATGATATGTTAGTGCATTTGACTAACCCAGTTGCTTCCTTTCGGGCGTTAATGCGGGAGCTCATGAACTTTAGCTCTATCTTAATTTAGATAAGTCTGAGGCCCTAAGCACTACCCCACAAGTGCAGCTTAACTGGGGTCAGGATTTTCTTTTAAAATGGGACGGGGATTTATTTAAGTATCTGGGGATCAATCTACCCTCAGATGGGACATTTCATTTATATAATTTAGTAACAGATGAAGGCTAAGTTTAAACTCTGGCAAAATCTCCCTCTTTCCTTAGTGGGCAGGGTAAACGTGTTCTCTTTCCCAGGTGATTATGCATGTTGCAGGTATTGCAAATTTTAAAAAAGGTATATTCGGGTGCTATATGGGGCATTGTCTCACTTTTTGTGGCAAGGTCAGAAATCTCGGCTACGACTGGCTTGGCTGATGGGTACCCGGGAAAATGGGGAGATTAGGCATGTCAATTATGACATCTAAAAGACTGGCTTCCTTAGAGTCTTGGTGCTCCCTTACATTTACACTCTGTTTTACATGTTAAAACTAAAGATTTACAATCATTTTAAAATTAGGACCTCTATGTTTAGTGGTCCGGGAGACCTGGCATATGCTGTGTGCCCAATTGGGTCATTCTTCTTTAATCTCTCCATATCTACCGATTAGTGGGATACCACAGGTTTTACCAGGGTCCCAATATAGGGTATTTACATCTTGGAGAGCTAAGGGGTCACCCATTTATACCAGGTTATTGGGGCTGATGGGTGGATATGTCCCTTTTTGGAACTACAGCAATTGTTTGATTTTACGGGCAGAGACCACTTTGCTTATATGTAACTGCAGCACTATGTGAGCAGTTTGCTAATTGTTCAACTTTAAGATGTCTTTTGCGATCAACTGGAAGATTTCTTTCAAATTGAGGATTTTAGGAGGTCGCGAATTTCTCAGATCTATAAATCCTTATTAAAGATTCAACCGTTAAGGTCTCTGTCTATGCTTGATAAATGGAATAGTGAACTCTCCATAGTACTTTTAGATACTCAATTGAGGGCGGGCTTTTGCTGTATCAAGACTTTAGTGTCCTCTGTGAAACTGAGGAAAATACAATTTAAATTCTTAACACAGGCTTATCTTTCTCCCATATGGGCATATCGGTCTGGTTTTGTTACCACTGATATTTGCCAGAAATATAAGAGAAATAGGGGGACCTTGGGTCACGTCTTTTGGTTATGTGAACCCCTTAAAACATTTTGGAAAGAGATCCAAGATTTTTTTGAAACCATGCTTGGGCAAAATATTTTCTTTTTCCCCGGAAGGTGTCCTTTTTGATGACTCTGCTTCTTTTCATATACAGGGGCAGGGTAATAGGTAATAGGCCTTCAATATGTAAGGCCTGTTTGGTGTGGAAAAAGAGTATTCTCTCGATGTGGACAACAGAGGAAGCTCCATCGCATTGGGCCCGGAGAAATGCCTTCCACGAGCTGATGTTGTTGGAAAAAATGGGAGCGGGACGCCTACATAAACAACAAACGTTTTTCCTACAAATTAAGAATGTGTTCAAATTTGGCCAGCTAAGATTTGTAATTTGTGCTTAATGATATGTTTGGGTGAATCTTGCCATATTCTTGTACATTTGCAGTTACATGGGATTTTGATCACAATATGTATAGTCGATCTGATGAGAAACGGAACCTGATTTTGGATAATTTACTGGGTGGAGGGGGAAGGGTTGGTTTACCTTCAGGGTTTAGAGAGATGTGTTTACTAAGTACTGAATGTACTCAAAAACAAAATTCATTGTATCTTTTATTATGAGTGGTGAGCATCAGAGCACCCGCTTTTTGCTTATGTTGTTCTATTTCACTTTAATAAACAGTTTGAACAATAAAACGTGGAAGGACAAGATTGTACCATGTTCATCAAGTACATGAAGCAATTGTGTAATCCCCTGCCTCTTCCAATATATATAACATTTTTGGATAGAATTCCTGGAGAAAAGTGTCTATTACCTTGTATAGGTAACAGCGGTGAGCAAGTTTTAGAAAGCTTCATAGAGCTCGTTAATTTCCTCCAAGCCTATCGTAGGGGAGTGTAAAATTATGTTCAAGGACCCCGAGGGCAACTTATCCAGAGCCACATACAACCAAATCTGAGATCCACTGGAGCTGTTAAAGCTTTTTCACTCTTAATACAAACATACTTAGAGGTGTCATAGAGCCAATCTCGCATGATCCTCAGTAAACTAGCCAAGTTATATTTCCTCATATCTCCCTTCTTCAATCTTGCAAGTGAAATTCTAGGTTTCTGTCCCCTCCAGAAATAATTCAGTAATAATTTCTCCAGTTGAGGAATATCTTTCTGTAACACTTTAATGGGAAAAATTTGAATTGTGTACAACCATTTCAGAAATATCATTTTAAAAAGGTTGACATGGTCAATTAATACTGTTGCCATGAAAGTAACTTCTCTCTCATTATTGAAAGAGGAGAAATATTTAATAATTTCTTCAAATCTAAAATTAATTCAAGTCCCAAGTACTTAAAGGATTCGGGTGCCCATTTCAACTGAAAATCCCCCAGCCGATTCCTTTGAACCAAGTTTGGAAATGACAAGGCTTCAGATTTATCTCTTAAGTCGAAGACCCGAGAACTCTCCAAATTCTTCAAAGAGAAGTAAAAGTTTCAGGAAATGTTTCCGGTTGGCATAAGAACACTAATATATCATCCGCAAATGCAGCATACATTTCTTTGAACCAATAGATGTCCCTTTTACCTCTTGTTCCATTTGTATTGTGGTCAGTAAAGGTTCTAAAGTCAACAGAAATAACAGTGGTGACAAAGGACACCCCTGCCTGGTGCCTCTATTAACAGGAAAGGTAGAAGAATATTCATCATTAGCCAAAACACACACCACTGGTCTGTTATACAGTAACTGGATCACTTTTTGAAATAGCCTCCTCCAATTTCATATGTTCTAACAAACAAAATAAATATGGCCATTCCACCTGTTGAATGCTTTCTCAGAGTCCAAACTGACTACCATAAAGGGAGTTTTGTTGCTTTGATAGGGAGCAATGGCAGTAAGAATTTTCTGGATATTGGTTACAGCATAACGCCTCCTCACAAACCCTTCCTGTCCCTGATCAACAAAATGTGTTTGGCAAGATCAATGTTAGTCTATCCGCCATTATTTTAGCAAGCAGTTTTTGATCAAACTTTAACAAGGAGATTGGATGGTGTGAAGATACACAATTGGGTCTTTCCCTTGTTTGGGATGACAGTAATCATTGCTTTATTAACATCCATAGGAAATTCTCCTCTATCAGCATGGCACAGACCCTATGAAGTACAGGCCTGTTCGACTACACATTAAAAACCGTCTGGACCAGGGATTTTAATAAATTTGGCCATCTGAATTCCCACTAAAATGTCTTCAGCACTGACTGGTCTATTCAGTTTATCTAGCTGCTGTTTGTCAAGTGACTGGATGTTCAATTTCTGCAAAAAAGGTTTACATTAACTGAATCAAAACCTTCTGAGGTATATAGTTTTTTGTAAAAATCTCAGAAAATATTTAATATGCCCTTATTGGAATTTATGATATTACCCAACATATTTTAATGCTATTATAAAGCGAGAGCCTGAAGCAGTTTTAACTAGTCGTGCTAATAATTTGCAAATTTGTTACTATGCTGGTATAGCTTACATTTATAATATAAAACATTTTTTGGCATTTAGATGCAAAAGTGTATTCAGTGCTACTTGCACTGAAACATAAGCCTCTTTATTGGCCACTGTATTTGCAGTGACAATTTCTTTTCTAAAACTAATATTCTTGTTCATATCTATTTTCCTTCTTATGAATGAGATATCACCTCTTAAAATGACTTTGGCAGCTTGCCAAAACAAAACTGGGTCATCCAGATGTAAGGAGTTATGTTCCATATAATCTGCCCATTTTGTTTTTATATAATCTTGGAAATGTGGATCAGTGGCCAGATAATATGGTAATTTCTAAAAACACATGGGCCGATGCAATAAAGTGCGCTCAGGCTGAGCGCAGTTAGCCCCCGTTTGGCCGCACGTTTTCGATGCGCTATTTTTACCCCTTATACAGTAAGGGGTAATAGCACGTGGAAAACGGGCGGCCAACCCCCCCGAAACTAAAACATGCAAATGCATGTTGTTGGGCCTATTAGTCATTTCCACGCGATACAGAAAATAAAATGTGCAGCGAAGCACATTTTACTTTCAGAAATTAATGCCAGCCAGCACCAGGAAAGTGTACAGAAAAGCAGAAAAAACTGCTTTTCTGTATACCCTCCGAATTAATATCATAGCGATATTGTCGTAGGCCCAAAAAATAAAAATAAATAATAAATTTAAAAAATAAAAATTTAAAAAATCCGCCCACGGGTTGGAAAACGGACGCTCAATTTTGCCGATGCCCGTTTTCCAAACCTGTGGCTGTCAGCGGGTTCGAGAACCGACGCCAGTAAAATTGAGCGTTGGCTGTCAAACCTGCTGACAGCCGCCGCTTCTGTCAAAAATGAGGCGCTAGGGACGCGCTAGTGTCCCTAGCGCCTCATTTTACCACGGGCCCTTATTTGCATATGGGCCGATACTGAATCTCGCGCCGGCTCTCCCGCGGGTTTTTCTGTATCAGCCTGACAGTGAGCTGTTTCTCCCTCTCCCCATTAGCTCATCCATACTGGTGCATGATCTGATTTTTATCTCACCAATCCCAGTGTCCTCCACCCTAGATAAATCCCTCCTAGAAGTTAACAAGTAGTCTATTCTGGAGAATGTGGCATGTGCACTGGATAAATCTACAGTCTTTCTCCAATGGATGAAAGGTTCTCCATGTATCAATAAGATGTAATTCAGAGTTTAAATAAGAAATAGCCCTTCCTCTAAAAATCTTGTCACTCAATAATGGATGAGACTTGTCTAGATCTGGATCTTGTAAAAAATTAAAGTCTCCTCCCACTATTAAACAATGTTAGGAACCAGCAGCCACACTAAATTTGTAAAAAAAAAGGCATGGTCATACTGGTTCGGAGCATACACAGTGCATTGAACCACCGGTTTCCTGTACACTTCCTCTGATAAAATCACGTACTTTCCCTGTGGATCCTTGATTTCTTTTTACTGTTAAGGGTAAGCTTTTATGAATAAGCATTGCCACCCCCTGCAGATCTAGAATTAGCTGATGAGAATTTCACCTCTCCCTCCCACCATCTTTGAAGCTTCCTATGCTCAAAGCCATTCAAATGTGTTTCTTGTAAAAAGACTGTCAGCAGCCTTTTTTTTTTTTTTTTTTTTTTTAAGAGCAAAAAAAATGTTTGTTCTTTTTATGGGAGTATGACGTTCCTTGACACTATCTTCACATTAGATTTACCCATTTTTAACCCCATAAAACAATAAAGAACCGCTTAATATGAAAGAAAAAACCACGGAAGTCTCTGCAGCATTTACTGACTAATCTACCCTTTCCTTCATGGTAATCCCTCTAATCCATCACCGAGCATTAAACTCCCCCCCCCCCCCCCCCCCCCCACATCATTCCTGTTAACAGCCAACCCATCTCCATCGCTCTTTTAAATATGCATCCTATGAAACTTCATGTTCCTCCAAAAGAATTGCAATTTAGCAAACACACAATGCACACTACAATAACCAATATTTAACAGTCTAAGAACTGCAAACGTGAACACACGGGCAAATTCTCTCCTCTGCATTTAAGTTTCACTGAGTAATCCTGGAACACCAAGACGTTATCATCACGAGTGAGCTTCTTCCCAGAGCGCACTGCTTGAAGAATCTCCGATTTATGCGAAAAGCCCAGAAATCTGGCGATTACCACCCGCAGTCTAGCTGCTCTCTCCTTTCGTGCTCCCAATTTCTGAGCGCGTTCAGTGCGCAGCGGGCCCCACGTCGCAGTTAGGTCTCATTCTCAGGCAAGCAAGCCTTCCAAAAATGTGGGTGACTCTTCGATCGACTCGGTCAGCCCCACAAATCTCAAATTGTTGCCGTCCAATCTAGTTTCTAGATCCTCCAGTCTGTCATCTTGTTTCCTAACAAGCATTTTTAAATTGTTAAGTTCGTCACTCACTACTTGCGCCGTGTCCCGATTGTCTGACACCTTGTTGCTCTAGGTCTGCAAAGCGCAATTCATAGGCTGTCATTTTTTTTTTTTTTTAGTTACATCCTCAATCTTGTCAACTATTTATTTAAATTCCGGCTCAAGTGTGTCCACCACCACCATTTTCAGCTCCACCAAAGCTGCCAGAGACATTGCTCCTCGTTCTGGTGTTTGACGACGGTTCGCCTTCTTTTCTTCCCATTTTCTAGTTTTGGCTAATCTTGCTGACATGCCATGCTATCCAGCAAGACAAAGGTCCGGCACAGCGTCCCTCCAAATCTATGGACAGCATGAATTTACCACAATTGCCATTGCAGTCTATATCAGCCACCCAAGTTCGCATCTAACAATGGACTATGATTCTCAAATGATAAATGAAAAAACCATGCGCCACTTTGCTGACAAACTCCTGAAGATCTGCAAAGACTTGGATATTTCAAACGCCGGACACCAGTGGAACCACCGTGCCAACCTATCAACGCCTCATTCATTTCTAAAAAGTCTCCAGCAACCAAATTATAACAGATCCTCTTTGACCTCAACCCATCATCCAGCTCCCTTGACTCCTGCGCACCCAAACTAGGGGCAGATGTAAAAAAAAAAAAGGTGCTAAAATGATGCACTAAAATTCAGCGCACAGTTTCTTAATGCACGTGCTAAAAAAGGTTTTAATTTTCGATGCATTAAGCGAATGTTATGATAATTTATCAGGGTTAAAATGTGCACACACTCTTTTCCATATGGTTTTCATAGGGCTTCCTGGCACTGCTCAGATTTGGAGGAGACCTGCTTCACCTCTGGCAGGGGAGTGATACGGATGCAAATCGCTGTTGCTGCAGAAGAGGAGCGGGGAGCCTGCCATGCCACCGGCTCCTGGAGCACTAGTTGCAGGACATGGCCTGTATCTATGCTATGTTCATATATTTACATGCTATGAATCACAGATCTAAATTATTTGTTAATCCTTTACTTTAGACTTCTCTGGTAGGAGAGAAAGTAATAAATCCTGTAACAAATTTTGTAGGATTTAATATTACCGGTAAACATTTAGCAGAAAAAAAATGGAGAGAAAATATTGGTATCACTTATTTAATACTCTGCACTACCAGTTGCAAAATCTAACACACTTACAATCAATAGAAATTGCAGACAAAAATAATTGTAGTATTACAACCAGTAAAATTAAAAGGATGGGTATTTGAAGTTTCTACTTCACATTGAGCAATTCTGAACACTGCTAGTTCTGGTTGAAACATTTTACAAAATTGGTTTTGCTTTCTCTCACGTTCATTCTTTTGGCAAGGAACAGAATGCAAGCACAGACAAGCAAAAGTTACATCCTCTCAAGGCTCAGGTCGTCCGTGCTTCTAGGCTCGTCGCCTCTCTTGAAAACCTTCTGCACAATTTTCAGCTCTGGCGGCTCTCCTAAGCCGTGGAACATACACTAGACATATGGTCACTGGAGACTAGGCTTCAAAAGAAATCGAATAAAACAAATGGCCATACAACATGGCGGGAATGAAGTGGCAAGCTTGAGTCAGGACCCTGAAATGACAGCAGCAACTGATAGCCAGGCTTTTAAGTTAGACGTTTTCAAATCTGTCATTTCCTCTAGAGTCATGCTGACTTAATACTCTAGTTCTGGACTGGTCCGTACTCTTCAGTTCAAATACTTCTGAGCTTTACTTTAAGATAAGAGTGCAATGAACTACTTTAGTCACATCTGTTTTGTTCCCTTACCTTTTCGAAACCTAAAGCTCCCTTTGGCATCAAAGTTTTTTTTACCTTCTTTGCCAATGCAGATTCTAAATTTAAAAAAAAGAGTAAGTTCATAAAAGAACATTTACGTTGGCTTTGGAGGGCAGCCATCTGCCCATAAAAAGGAGAGTTCCCCACAACTCAGGAACAGGCACATGCTGCCTAAGGAACCACAAACCTCCTGAGAGAAAAAGAAAACATGTAGTGAATGCAGACTGAAGGGCACATCTGCCAGTATTTCACATAATGAATGAGAGGCTGGTATAAATATATTTCTAATGAGCACAGAAACGCCGAGTAATCTTGCCAACTAGTCAGTTTGAGGAATTCTTAGCCAGCTAGCCCATGCAGTGCCTGTTCCTAAACCTGACGACTCTGGGATTTTCTTAGTTGTTACATTATATAACCCTTTGAAGTGTATCCTTTAAAAGATACCAAACTTCCTGCTTTCCGCTAATCCCAACACAGAAACAAAGTATCTCTACAGCAGATTTTAAATCTGTTGCTAATGTTGATATGAAGGCAAGGAATTAGATGGGGCTTAAACATCTACACTTAGAAGCAGAACAGATGCCCTGGGATAGGAAAACTTCCTGTGCTCAGAAACCCCGATCCGTGGGGTGTTACTAGGTAGGAAGACCATGAACTAATGTAAAGTCTACAAAAAGGGTGTTAAGAAGAACCTCATTAGCGGGCCGATACAGTAAAATTTGCGGGAGAGCGGGCGAGCGCCCGCGATTCACTAAAAAAAAAATATTCAAATTAGGAACCACGGTAAAAAGAGGCGCTAGGGACATTAACGCATCCCTAGCGCCTCTTTTTTGACAGGAGCGGCGGCTGTCAGCAGGTTTGACAGCCGACGCTCGGTTTTTGCCGGCGTCGGTTCTCAAACCCGCTGACAGCCACGGGTTCGGAAACCGGACGCCAGCAAAATTGAGTGTCCGGTTTTCAACCCGCGAGCTTTTCTGTGCACTTTCCCGGTGCCGGCAGAAATTAACGCCTACCTTTGGGTAGGCGCTAATTTCTGAAAGTAAAATGTGCGGCTTGGCTGCACATTTTACTTTCTGAATCGCGCGGGAATAACTAATAGTGCCATCAACATGCATTTGCATTTTGCGGGCGCTACTAGTTTCGGGGGGAGGGGGGGTTGGACTCGCATTTTCGACGCGCTATTACCCCTTACTGACAGGCCGATACAATACAGTGCGCTCCAATGGAGGGCACTGTTAGCCGGCATTTGGATGCGCCAGCTTTACCCCTTATTCAGTAAGGGGTAATAGTGCGTCCAAAACGTGCGTCCAACCCCCCCGAACCTAATAGCGCCCACAACATGCATGGCCCTATTAGGTATTCCCGCGCGATTTAGAAAGCAAAATGTGCAGCCAAGCCGCACATTTTGCTTTCAGAAATTAGTGCCTACCCAAAGGTAGGCGCTAATTTCTCCGGGCACCGGGAAAGTGCACAGAAAAGCAGTAAAAACTGCTTTTCTGTGCACCCTCTGACTTAATATCATGGCGATATTAAGTCGGAGGTCCTGAAAGTTTAAAAAAGTAAAAAATAAAAAAAAATTTTAAATGGGCCCGTGGCTGGCGGGTCGAAAACCGAACGCTCAATTTTGCCGGCTTCCGGTTTCCGAACCCGTGGCTGTCAGCGGGCTCGAGGACAGACGCCGGCAAAATTGAGCGTCGGCTGTCAAACCCGCTGACAGCTGCCGCCTCCGTCAAAAAAGCGGTGCTAGGGACGCGGTAGCGTCCCTAGCACCGCTTTTTACTGCCGGGCCTAATTTTAATAAATTAAAATACTGAATCGCACGCACGGGAGAGTGGCCCGGGCGCTCGCCCGCTCTCCCGCGTTTTTACTGTATCAGCCCACGAATAAGGGGTAAAGCTAGAGCGTTGAAAACGCGCGTCCAAATGCGAGTTAACAGTGCGCTCCGCACCAACAGCAAGAGAAAAGGGAGAGGCTCCCTTAATCAGCTTTTGTGTCGGGCATTGGGAAGCCTTACAGAATGAGTCCTGTAATAAGGAGCGCTACAAATCTGTACCGGTCGCTGGAAACTTTTCACTCTTGTCCTGGTCTGCTAGTTACAGAGTAACTGTTTAACTCATTTAGTAACATTTCTTTTCTATTCTTTTTTTTTAAATACAGTTTAGGGTGGCAGAAATTCCTGTGCAAATAACTCTGCTCAGTCAGCCTGCATGGTTGCCATTCGATGGCTCGGTGACCCTTCGCAGGATGGAGCATCGAATTATATAGCTTGCCAACGACTGTGCACCCACTGAATTTCTGACCCCTGTTTTTTTTGTTTTTAACAGTGATTTGGCCTAAAAGGACTTTTCCCAGTTAATGTGGCCTTTCTGCTGGCAGTCTGTGATCGACGAAAGTTAATCCATCAGAAGGCAAACAGACCTTTGTACATTAGCTCAGTTTTATTTTGAAAATTTAAAACAAATACCAGTGATTGGCGAAGAGCTGGCGAGCCACGTTTTCTTATTGCCAATTACTTTTACTTTTTTTTTTTTTTTCCTGTGCTCCGCTTTCGCCTTGGTCAGAAGGAAACACGGATTGCATACTTTAATTAGCTGTCCAAATATCTCTCCCTGTCCAGCAAAGAATTCATTAAGGGTTGTCCCTGGAAGTCATTTTGTCAGTAGTTGCAGTTTTAAGATTTTTGTGCAGGCATTGTAACTACAGCAATCTTCTCTAAATTACAAATCTTTTAATTTAGGAAGTGAGAGTGTCAAAAGATGGGAGAGCAGTGATAGAGAGGATCCTACTCCTGCGCTCTGGTGGAGCACAGGTGACAATAAAGAAGGTAAAGTCATTTCTTGAAGGAGTTAGTGATGTGGGGATGGAAAGTGAAGGGAGCAGAGGCGTCCATAGGCACAGCACAAGGTGCGCTTGCAGGTGATGCCATTTTACTGCTACTTCTGAACATTTCTGTAGCACTACAAGGTGTGGGCAGTGCTGTGCAGATGTGCATAAGAGCCAGTCCCTGCTTTGTGGCGTTTAACAATCCAGAGGGCAAACAACCAGAAAGATTTAAAAAAGCATGGAAGGAGAACCAGGGTAAAAATGTCTCCAATGTGGGTTAATCCATGGAGTGTAACTGAAGAGGAGAAACCGTTTTATGTAACAGATTAAAGCAGTGAGACCTGATTCCTTGCACCACAAACAGTCTATATATATATAGAATAATCAGGAAACGGGGTAGGGTGGGAGGGCGACAGATAAACTCGCCCCCACGCAGTAGGTGGGCATGTGACTTTTAACCAGCAAGGAATTAGGAAGGCTGACTTGTTGGAAAAGGCTCTGTAGGGACAGACGTGCTCTCTCGGAGCATTCTTCCAGTTAGACTTGCCAGCTCACTCCAGGCTAACTGAAGAGGCATTGCCGAGTTCCCTTGGCCATTCCCTTGATCTGGGGCGAGTTGGCAGCCTTGCTTCTAACCCATGGCACCGGCTAGCAGTAGACTGAACTCTTCCCTGCTCTCTCCTCTTGCAGGCTGTGCTATTTCTTTACATAAAAAAAAAAAAAAGGAAAACAGACAAGTTCTAGGCAATATTTTTTTTTTACTGGACTAAATTAATGCATTTGCTGACCGCCTTTCAACAGCTGTGCTTGCTTTAATCAGGCCCGTGCACCCGGGCAAGGAGATTCCCGTTAACCCTGGTATCTTAACATAACTAAGCTCGCAACCATTTCCTTCAACAATTGTTACAGAAAGTCATTTCAAGGACAGGTGAAAAATATTTAGCTTACTGCTGTATTTGAGAAAGCGCAGGTGCCAGAAACTCAACAGTTTGGAAAGCCCACCTGGGTATCTGCTCTTATCTCCTGACAATGAATAGTGCTATGGGCCTGTGAAGGGAGATTCAAGCACACGCCCCCAATCTCTGAAGTGCTGCTTCAACACACAGCAGAATCCTATACTCCTAGAATGCTTAGGATAATGAACAGATTTTAGTTATATACACACACACACACATGTGCACCCATGCTATTATTATAATCTGTGGACTCCATAGCCCTCCAGTCTGGATACCCCAGCACTACTCTCGTACCAAACCATCAATTTCTTTGACTGGGTGACTAGAAGAATAGATCAAGGGCATGTGCTGGATGTGGTACTTGGATTTCAGCAAAGTTTTAGATTGTGTCCACATACAATTTAGCAACCTGGAGGTGATCCCCAAAGTAGTGGACTGGACTGAATACTGGTCAAGTGATGGACAGCAAAGGGTGATAATAAATGGAGTTCAATCTCAGGAAAGAAGGGCGATTAGCATTTTGCTTCAAGGATCTGTGGCCGGTTTATTGAGTGACATTGTGTGTGGGGGGGTGGGGGGGGGGGAGTGAAAGGGAAAAGGTTTGCCTTTTAGAAATGTCATTAAGATCTGCTACAAAATGGACAACCCTGAGGGCCTACACAGAATGAGAAATGATCTAAGACTGCTTGAGGAGTATTTGAGAGCTTGGCAGTTAAGATTAAGTGTCAAAACAAAATGCAGAATCAGCTGTAATGCAGAAATCAAGGAAGCAGTACATAACCGGGGGTGAAAGGGGACAGGATATGCTGATGTGCAGCAATCAGGAGATGGATCTTGGGGTGATCATGTCTGGCGACAAAAGTAGCAAAGCAGTGTGATGGCCAGAGCTAGAGGGATACTAGGATGCATAGGGAGAGGCACAACCAGTAAGGGGGGAAAAATAAATGCTGTCTCTATGTAGGATGCATTATCCTAGAATACCATGTCCAGTTCTGGATGCTGGACTTCCAAAAGGATAGATCACAGGTGGCCAACTCCGGCCCTCAAGAGCCACAAAAAACAGGTCAGGGTTTCAGAATATCCAGGAGATAAATCTGCCTGCACTGTCTCCATTGAATCCAAATCTATCTCATGCATGTTAATTGTGGCTATCCTGAAAACCTGGCCTATTTGTGGCTCTTGAAGACTGGAGTTGGCCTCCCCTGGGATAGATGGAGTGAAAGTGCATCAGAAAAAGGCTACCAAAATAGTGCAAGGTCTGCACCAAAAAAACCATATGAGATGAGCAATTAAGGACCTAAATATGGAGACTCTAGAGCAGAGGAGTATAAGACACATTCAAATGCCTCAAGAAAAACCCTTCATAGGGAAAAGAATGCTCTCTAACAAGAGGTCAGTGCTGGATTTTGGGATGGGCGAGCTGGGTGGTCGCTCAGGGCATTGCGAGACATCCTGGGCACTGGCAGCATCACCCACCCCAAAGCAGCGTGGCCACGGTGGATCCCATCCTGTCATGGCCAAAGAGAAGTCCAGTGGACGCACCATGGGGGGGGGGGGGGGGCACTTTTCACCCAGGGCGCCAGTTGCCCAAAATCCAGCCCTGTGACAATGGTGTAAACTCAAAAACATCAGAAAAGATTGCTTAGGTAAAAAGAGTGGCAGATACCATGGGACAGCCTCCCAGTGAAGGCCAGAGATACAAAACCAGTAATGAAGTCAAGAAAGCAAGGGGAAAGCAGAGAGGTTCCCCGCGTTATAGAGAAGGGAGAGGAAAGCCAAAATCCCACTGGAGGCCTATGCTACTGCCCCAGCGATGAATGTCTGCACACTGGAAGGCCTAACTACCGGTATTATCTACCACCATACTGCATTCTCATGTTCTCTGTGACACTGAATACTAAACAGAGATCTGCATATATACAGAACACAGAGGAAAGACTTATGCAAAATATGGAGAAGAGCATCTGTCAGGACTGGAATCCGCCTGTCTCGGTTACAGCAAGAATTGAATACATTTGAAAATTAAAGTAACTACTGTCAGTGTCACTTTTGTAACACAGTGATGTGCCAGGTCAGACTAAAAAGCACCAAGAACCACCAATTTAGGTAATGGAGCACAACCCAATTTATGTCAACTGAAATTATGTCCAGTGTCACAACAAGGCAGGCTGAGCTTAATAGAATTAAGGGTTTGCTTTCCTGCTCCAATTTACATGTAGACCACCAATAAAAAAAAAAACAAAAACCTTTCCTCTAGCTTACAAAAGAATGATGAAATCAAATTAAATCCCCAATTACTAATCCATTTTGTCATGTTACTATGCAATACCAATGTAACTAGAAAGTAATTCATTTTATTGCATTTTACAATATATGGATTACAGGCACTGGCTGGTGAAAAGGAAAGCTTCACAGAGCTTGTGTTCCCCCTGGCAGGCTGGCACAGTGTTAGAAGCTATCTCACGCCAAAGGTATCACAGAAAACTTGTACCCTGTACAGATCATAGGGGCTTTGAGGAACTAGGTCTGTGTTTGTTACTCAAAGGCTGTCGGGGATTTGACCTTTTTTTTTTTTGGTTAATCCCTCTGTCTCCCTTTCATTGTGTTCTTGTCGTATGCAGGTGATAAGGCAAGCAGCAAACCTTGACGAAGACCAGCAGCTCATTCCTCATGGGTGGGCCACCTGAGCTGGGATTTGAACTGCTGCCCTAGAGGTGAAAGGCTCTGATATACTAAACCCTCCAGTCCCTCTAGTTGGAGAGAGAACAAACATCCCTTTTGGCATGACCCAGTTACACAAAAGCATCCAAGAATCTTTTTTGGCTAAGCCCTCAGCCTTTACTTGTTTTTTTTTTTTTTTGGTTTTTTTTTTTTTTTTTACTAAAATACAGTTTTCAGCTAGAAAGTCAAGGGGAACACAGTCATTATGGTAAACTGTACAACAATGTGAAAATGCTACTTTTTAACGATTAAGGAGGTAAAAGTGATCAAAGCTCTGTCAACCATAAATTGTGTGACAATTGCCTGGCCCAAAATTTTTTTTTTTTTTTTTGCTAAAACTGACAAAAGGGCTTTCCTTTTAGTTAAATTTAAAGTTTTAGTCTCATCTTTCTGTTAAACAGCACCTACCACAGAAAAATAGTCACAAAACTGCACTTCCATGACTCAACCCCCACCCCGGACATCTTTGCCATTTAAAACACAGTCACCACCAGGCTTATTTTAAGAGTAGAGGGGGGGGGGGGGGGTTTCTTTCAGCCCAGCAGTGTCCTTTTTCACTCAGAACCAGCCCGTATTGGGCTATGGCACCTTGAGCATCCATTCGCACCTACCCAGGGTCCCCACCCCACCCAATCATTGCAGGGCAAGGGACTGCAGCGCCTCTGGAAGCCGCCACGCCTGCGCCCGAGCCGGGACCAGCGGCTGTCACTGTTGAGCACAGTGACAGCCACTGTGAATGCTGCCTCCGGCTGGCCCAGAAAGGAGAATCCAACCCCGGTGCTCTCTGCACGGCAGGGCACAGTCCGGCCCCATGCAAAGTACTTTAATGACACGTTTCCCCCGCAATGGACTCAGCTTAGGGGAAAAGAAACGGATCCTCTCTAAAAGCCAGGGCAGCATCAAGCACTCGGGGAAGGAAAATCAGGAACAGTAAGCGGCTCTTCCTGCTAATGGGCTGTGCAGTTAGTCACTCGAGGCCACACCAGGCTCAGAGACACTGCAATAAGACAGGTCGGCCCCTCTCTTTCAGCTCGCTTTGGAAAAAGAAAGTGATTAATAAGCCTAAAATGCACATCCAAACTTCCCTACTCCACTTTTTTTTTTTTTTTTTTTTTAAAGCTGTGAGCCCGGTTTACCGAACCGAAAAATAACTTAAAAGCACAATCCAAGCAGCCCGAGCAAGCTCCGATCACCGTGGAACCGACGAGCCGGGGGTGAGTGGGAGGCCCGGGGGGCAGCCGCCGTGGATCCCGCGGAGCCCGGATCCACAGCTTCCGTCCATCGGAGGACGGAACATCTGGCGGAAGCGGTCGGCGGCGGAGGGGGGGGGGGGGGGGGTGAAGAGGAGGACGCAGCGGCACGGACCGTCGGAGCCTCGCCGCCATCCCGGGAGCGTCACCTACCAGCTGCTGTCGTATCCAGCGCAACATCTCAGCGGCTGCCGGCCGCCGCCGCCGCGGCTCTCAGTCCCGGCTCCCCATGGCTCCGTCCCTGGCCAGGCTGCACTGGGGATCGGCGCTGCCCGGCGCGGCCGCCCTCATCCTTCCCCGGCGCGTCTGTCACCCGAGGGGAGGAGAGCCCGCCCCCTTCCGGAAGTGACCTCATCCTTCCCCCGGCGCGTCTGTCACCCGAGGGGAGGAGAGCCCGCCCCCTTCCCGGAAGTGACCTCATCCCTTCTCCCAGACGCGGGGGAAGGGCACGCAGAGGAGGTCGTCTCCGCTCCGAGGCCGGCCCGGGTCTTGTTTTGCTGCCCCCGTGGCATCTATGGGCTTGTAGTCCCGCTTTCCCCTGTCGAGCTTTGGAACTACAACTCCATAGATGCCCCGGGCCAAAACCAGAACTGGATCAGTCTGGCAGAGTTATCCTAGGGCGGGCGGCAACAGTAGCTTGTCACGGTCCTGGCGATGACTGTACCGGGGAGGAATGGGGCAGCTTCTGGCATCTCATGAGACGGATTGTACTCCCTAGAACATAAAATATGTAAAAACAAATTCCCTTTTTTTGTCTTGATGTCATTGTAAACTCCACTGAGCAGGGACTGTCTTTATAGGTTTTTGTATAGTGCTGCATAATGCTGAGTAGCACTATAGAAGTGATAAATGGTAGTCGTTATTAACTAAAACCCTCAGTCTGCATCACATGTTGCACGTAAAATAATTATTTTATCCAATTGTATTTTAGTATATTGTAAGCTGTTCTGAGTTGCTGAATTCCATATAGGAAGGGCATGAATAAAATGAGGACCCTGGGAATGGGCGCTAAGTGATAGACCAACGAAAAGCGGTGGTAAATGGAATTCACTCAGGAGAGAAAAGGTGATTAGTGGGGGTGCCTTAAAGTTCTGTTCTGGGTCCCTTTCTGTTTAATATCTTTCAGCTCAATACAGTAAAGTGTGGCTGCGGTTACCCTGCTCCTAATTGGCTTTCTACTCAATTTTCGGCCGCGTTAGTCCAACCCGCGATACACTATCCCCTTTAATCCATCCTTACCGCCTCTTTAAATCCCCGGGTAACCCCTTCCGCACGCGGCATGTATATCAGATGTAAACCATCGAATTAGCTATTCCCTCCCATAGAGTAACGCGCACCCCGACTATCGCTTTTTTACCCTGCCGTTTTGCCGCGCATTTAACCTGCTCATTTACCGCCTACCCTTACCCCTGCGTTAGAGGCAGGTGTAATGGTAGACGGCAAACTTTCCCCCAAAAAGAAACCTAAAAACATAAAATCCCCTCCTCCCGAAGCAACTCGACAACTTGTTGCTTTCAGCCCCTTCAACCCTTCAGCACCGTCAATTTGGGCGCTCATGCCAATGAAAGCGCAGGGATGGCCGTGACGTCACGCCCGCCCGTCCCTGTGCTTTCATTGGCATGAGCGCCCGTCAATTTGGGCGCTCAAGCCAATGAAAGCACAGGGACGGGCGGGCGTGACGTCACGGCCGTCCCTGCGCTTTCATTGGCATGAGCGCCCGTCCGTTTGGGCGCTCAAGCCAATGAAAGCACAGGGACGGGCGGGCGTGATGTCTTTTTTTTTTTTTTTTCCCTTGGCTGCACCCGCGCTCTTCTTTTAATTTCTTGGCTGCTGGTGACGTGAGCGCTGGAGGCAGCCCGCTGTCATCGAGAGCCAGGAGAACCGGGACTGGGGGGGGACACCGCTGCAAGCCGCTTTTGCCGCCGGCTGCCCCCCCCTCCGGAGGACGGCAGAGAGGACGGCAGAGAAAGCTGAAAGGGCTGAAAAACAACAAAAGGTAAGTTGGCACATGTCGAGCCGCTTCGGGAGGAGGGGATTTTAGGTTTTTAGGTTTTAGGGTTTAGGGTTAAAGTTGGGATCCACTTCCTGGTGCCTGTCATTTCAAATGTCATTTGAAATGACAGGTACCAGCGCACCCAGGATACTGTATAGGCGCTCCTCCATAACATGCACATTTTCCCTCATGCATATTCATTGTGGATATCCCAAAAACCCGACTGGCTGGTGGCCCTCCAGGACAGGTTTGGGGACCACTGGCTTACAGTCTAGGCTTGTTCCTGAAGCAACTAAAGGCAAAGTGACTTGACTGAGGCTACAAGGAGTGCCAGAGGGTGAAGTGGGATTTGAACCCTGGCTTGCTGCTCTAACCTCTGGGACACTCCACTACTGAGCCTGCTGACATTTTTAGACCTTTCCAGTTGCCAGTTACTTGATTGGGCCTCACATAGTAATACAAATGGGAATATTGCTGTTGTTTTGCTTTCCAAAGATAGAAGAATATTTATGAATTTGAATACACGTGGGATGTTGTAGCACTCTTATTAAAGTCTCCAGTGAAATACTGCCTCATACAATTATTGTGCTTACAATTGTTGAGCCCTTTAAACAGAGCTAGAGTGGAACCCTGTACTAATGGAATGAAATGTATTTACAACACATGTCTAGCCTGCCCAGCCACAGTTCTGAGCAAGAGCCAGCTGTAAATTAACTTCAGCTATAGCCACAGCAACATAAGCTGCAAATCCTAAGTTCACAATGCAGAATTCAAGAGGATGGTGGACCAAGGAGGAGAAAGAAGATGTGAGGGAGTACACAAAAGACTCCTTCAAGCCAACTTAAAACTCAGGCTAGAGCCAGATATCCTGGTCCGCCTTAAGGCGCAGGACCGCAAAGGATTCTGGGTCCCAGGAGGATCCCTACCTAGCAGTATAAAAGGGCCCAGAAGAATTAGGAAGGCCCTGGGGAGCTGCTTCAACTTCATGCTATGCCTGTACAGAGTATGTTTAACTGCTTTTGGATATTTAAAATGAGGTGAGCTACTAATTTGTTCTGTTGTTTCCTTGAATCCTGTAAATAAACCTTTGTTTCTAACCAGAACAGCTAAGTCTGCTGTCTTCCTTGGCTGTTCAAGATGCTGTGGCTGGCCCAAAACACTACACATGGTGGTTGTAGCTGGTAGCCTAAAGCGGGAACCACAGGTACCAACCCATAGCTATAGCACAGAAGAAAAAACCCCCACAGGTTTTTTTCCTGTTTCCAGGGGCCTCCCTAGTTTCTTGCCTAAGAGCGCTAAAACCAGGCTAAGGGGATTAGCCCTTCTGGAATAAATAGAGTTCAAGAATTGAGGCAGGGTGGACAGGCCAATAGGATTTTCTTTTTTTTTCTCTCCTTTCCCCAGAGAGTTGCTTGCCTAGTACTTCCCCTCCCCCAGAATGCAGGCAAATATAGAGCAAGTAATACCGGTCCTGGCTACCGGGCAACAACAGTTGTAAAATACTTTGCAGATCCAGGTTGACCAGTAGCACTTAGTGCGGGAGCAAGTAGCTCAGCAGAACACCATACTGACTCAAGTGGCATAGGCAGTGCAAATGGCGGTGATTAAACCATCTTCCTTGATCACGACCTTACTGAAGATGACTCCCAGAGAGGATCCCAACAGAATTTTGAGCGGACTGCTATATTAACCGGCTGTCCAGAGGATAGTTGGGCTACCTATATAGGTAACTTACTAATTGGAGACTGTCAAGCTGCTTTCCAGACCGCAAACCCTGATGGCACAGCCATGAGCCTGAAAGTTAAAACCGCTCACTCCAGAGTCCTACTGACAACACTTCCGGTTCGGCTCCCTGGGGAGAATCCAAGAAACCTTTTCCATTGACTTTGTGATGTCGCCTGGAAGTGGCTCTACCCAGAGGAGACGGCTGGTGAGGAGGTCGCCAAGACAATTCTCCTGGAGCAATTCCTAGATGGCCTCGGATGGCCCATGCAGCAGTGGGTCTACCAACAACCAAATCTGACATTTGAAAATGTCTTAGAAGTGGCCAAGGCCTACTATTAGGCTCACTCTATGCTAGAAACACTATGTTTCCCTAAGAAGGTATGGAACAGGCCTAAAGGCTGACAAGATCTTCAGGGGCTTCAGCTGCTGGAAGATCCGACTCGAAAATGAGTCATAACACCAATGCCCAACTTGGAGATTCCCTATGTTTCACTTGGAGAGAATGCATCTATTTCACCCGGGACTGTCCACACCATGAAGAAGAAGCTATGGACATTAATTGATGACTCCACACTATTGTCATTTTGCGGATATTCCCTGGCAGAAGACCGGCACTTTTGTTATTTCCATAGAAATAGATGGCATTTCAACACAGGCCCTGGTAGATTCAGGAAGCATGAAAACCCTCATTCGACATGATTTGGTGAAATGGATCCAAATTAATTATGAGAATGTGGTACTCTTGACCTGCATACATGGTGACCACAGACAATATTCAACTTGCCAACTGGAGTTAAAGATATATAGAAACATAGAAATGACGGCAGAAGAAGACCAAACGGCCCATCCAGTCTGCCCAGCAAGCTTCACATTTTTTTCTCATACTTATCTGTTTCTCTTAGCTCTTTGGTTCTATTTCCCTTCCACCCCCACCATTAATGTAGAGAGCAGTGATGGAGCTGCAACCAAGTGAAATATCAAGCTTGATTAGTTATGGGTAGTAGGGGAAGTAACCGCTGCAATAAGCAAGCTACACCCTTGCTTATTTGTTTTACCCAGACTGTGTTGTTCAGCCCTTATTGGTTGTTTTTCTTCTCCCCTGCTGTTGAAGCAGGGAGCTATGCTGGATATGCTTGTAGTATCAGTTTTTCTTCTTCCCTGCCGTTGAAGCAGAGAGCTATGCTGGATATGCGTGAAGTATCAGTTTTTCTTCTCCCCTGCCGTTGAAGCAGGATATGCATTGAAAGTGAAGTATCAGGCTTATTTGGTTTGGGGTAGTAACCGCCGTAACAAGCCAGCTACTCCCCGCTTTGTGAGTGCGAATCCTTTTTTCTTCTCCCCTGCCGTTGAAGCAGAGAGCTATGCTGGATATGCGTGAAGTATCAGTTTTTCTTCTCCCCTGCCGTTGAAGCAGAGAGCTATGCTGGATATGCGTGAAGTATCAGTTTTTCTTCTCCCCTGCCGTTGAAGCAGAGAGCTATGCTGGATATGCGTGAAGTATCAGTTTTTCTTCTCCCCTGCCGTTGAAGCAGAGAGCTATGCTGGATATGCGTGAAGTATCAGTTTTTCTTCTCCCCTGCCGTTGAAGCAGAGAGCTATGCTGGATATGCGTGAAGTATCAGGTTTTCTTCTCCCCTGCCGTTGAAGCAGGGAGCTATGCTGGATATGCGTGAAGTATCAGTTTTTCTTCTCCCCTGCCGTTGAAGCAGAGAGCTATGCTGGATATGCATTGAAAGTGAAGTATCAGGCTTATTTGGTTTGGGGTAGTAACCGCCGTAACAAGCCAGCTACTCCCCACTTTGTGAGTGCAAATCCTTTTTTCCACATTTCCTCTTGCTGTTGTAGCTTAGAGCGATGTTGGAGTCACAGTAACCATGTGTATGTTTATTGAATAAGGGTATTGTCTCCAGGCAGTAGCCGTCATTCTGGCTAGCCACCCACTCTTTATTGACGGCCTCTTGATTTTATGGATCCACAGTGTTTATCCCACGCCCCTTTGAAGTCCTTCACAGTTCTGGTCTTCACCACTTCCTCCGGAAGGGCATTCCAGGCATCCACCACCCTCTCCGTGAAGAAATACTTCCTGACATTGGTTCTGAATCTTCCTCCCTGGAGCTTCAAATCGTGACCCCTGGTTCTGCTGATTTTTTTCCTATGGAAAAGGTTTGTCGTTGTCTTTGGATCATTAAAACCTTTCAAGTATCTGAAAGTCTGTATCATATCACCTCTGCTCCTCCTTTCCTCCAGGGTGTACATATTTAGATTCTTCAATCTCTCCTCATAAGTCATTTGATGAAGACCTTCCACCTTTTTGGTCACCCTTCTCTGGACCGCCTCCATCTTGACTCTGTCTCTTCGGAGATACGGTCTCCAGAACTGAACACAATACTCCAGGTGAGGTCTCACCAAGGACCTGTACAAGGGGATAATCACTTCCCTTTTCTTACTCGATATTCCTCTCTCTATGCAGCCCAGCATTCTTCTGGCTTTAGCTATCGCCTTGTCACATTGTTTCGCCGACTTCAGATCATTAGACACCATCACCCCAAGGTCTCTCTCCTGCTCCGTGCACATCAGCCTTTCTCCCCCCATCGAATACAGTTCATTCGGATTTCCATTCCCCATATGCATGACTTTGCACTTCTTGGCATTGAATGTCAGCTGCCATGTCTTCGACCACTCTTCCATCTTCCTTAAATCCCGTCTCATTCTCTCCACTCCTTCCGGCGAGTCCACTCTGTTGCAGATCTTAGTGTCATCCGCAAAAAGACATACCTTACCTTCTATCCCTTCCGCAATGTCGCTCACAAAGATATTGAAAAGGACCGGTCCCAACACCGATCCCTGCGGTACACCGCTTAAAACCGCTCTCTCTTCAGAGAGAGTTCCATTTACCATCACACATTGTCTTCTGTCCGTCAACCAGTTTGCAATCCAGGCCACCACCTCGGCACTCACTCCTAAGCTTTTCATTTTATTCACCAGTCTCCTGTGCGGGACAGTGTCAAAAGCTTTGCTGAAATCCAAGTAGATGACATCGAGTGCTCTTCCTCGATCCAATTCCTTGGTTACCCAGTCAAAAAAGTCAATCAGATTTGTCTGACAGGATCTTCCAATGGTGAATCCATGCTGCCTCTGGTCCAGCAATTCTCCCGACTGTAGATAGTTCACTATTCTCTCTTTCAACAGTGACTCCATTACTTTTCCCACCACCGAAGTGAGGCTAACCGGTCTGTAGTTACCAGCCTCTTCTCTGTTCCCACTCTTGTGAAGCGGGACCACCACCGCTCTCCTCCAATCATTCGGCACCACTCCCGTTTCTAGGGATCTATTGAATAGGTCACACAGCGGACCCACCAGCACATCTCTGAGCTCCCTCAGTATTCTGGGATGAACTTCATCAGGCCCCATGGCTTTGTCCACTTTCAGTTTCACCAGCTCTTCCCATACATTTTCTACTGTGAATGGAGTTACATCTACTCCATTCCCCTCCAGTTTCTTGTTAACTAGTGTCGGTCCTTCTCCAGGGTCCTCTTTAGTGAACACAGAACTGAAGTATTCATTTAATATTTCTGCCATTTCTTCGTCTCTCTCCACACATTGATCCTTTCCACCTTTCAATTTCACTATACCACTTTGAACTTTTCTCTTTTCACTGATGTATCTGAAAAATGTTTTGTTACCACTCTTTACCTCTTTGGCAATCCTCTCTTCCGCTTGACTTTTTGCCATCTTGATTAATTTCTTCGTCTCCCTCAGTTCTACCAGATATTCTTCTTTGTGTTCCTCCTTTTGGGATCTTTTATATTTCTTGAACGCTGTTCTTTTAGCCTTTATTTTGTCAGCCACCTCCTTTGAGAACCAGATAGGTTTCATTTTTCTTTTGCTTTTCTTTACTTTTCTAACATATAGATTAGTTGCCTTGGTGATTGCTCCTTTTAGATTGGTCCACTGTTGATCCACATCTCTCTCGTTTTCCCAGCCTTTTAGTTCTTCCTCCAGGTACTTCCCCATTTCATCAAAGTCTGTGTTTTTGAACATCAAAACTTGGGTTTTTGTGCTTCTTTTCCGTGTCCTTTTTGTGATATTAAACCATACCGTTTGATGATCACTGGTGCTGAGGTGGGCACCCACCTGGACGTCTGAGACATTATCTCCATTAGTGAGCACTAAGTCAAGTATAGCTCCTTCTCTCGTGGGTTCCATTACCATTTGTTTGAACAAAGCTAATTGCAGGGCATCTACTATTTCTCTACTATTATTAGATTCTGCAGATGGGATTCTCCAGTCTACATCTGGCATATTAAAGTCTCCAACGATCACCACTTCTCCTTTCTTTGCTATCCTGTGGATGTCTTCAATCAGATCTCTGTCCAGCTCTTCCTTTTGGTTTGGAGGCCTGTAAACCACTCCAATAAAAATGGATGCCCCATCTTTTTTTAAGTCGGCCCATAGTGCTTCTTCTTTGCCCCATGTTCCTTGCAGCTCAGATGCTTGGATATTGTTTCTGACATATAGAGCCACTCCTCCCCCTTTCCTATCCTCTCTGTCCTTCCTTAACAAGTTATAGCCTGGTATTGCCGTATCCCAGTCATGATATTCTGTAAACCATGTTTCCGTGACAGCAACAACGTCCAAGTCTGCCTCCACCATTAGGGCTTGCAGCTCTGGGATTTTATTACCCAAACTACGAGCATTTGTGCTCATAGCTTTCCAGCTTTCTTTGCTCAGGTTACTGCTGTTCCTGGACTCCTTTTGTGACCTATTTAGTTGAGTTTTGTTATCCACTTTTCTCTTTGCATTTGTGCAAGGGAAGATATTAATGCCTCTGATGACAGAGTCATCCATCACTGTGAGCTTTTTCCTTTGGTTTCTGATTTGGAATTTCTGTATGCATTGGGTTTTTTCTCTCTTTTCCGATAACATTTCAATCTTTTTCTCAAGGACTTCTTCAGAATTTAATACAGAGAAGGCATTTTGTACTTGTTGCACTTGATACAGTGTGTGTCTACGGAACACAGGTCTTATTCTTCCAGAGCCCACTGTAATACTTTTTAAGTTCCTTAATGGCCTGTGTGAGTGGTGGGATAGAGTTGTGGGTTGCACAGCTTTCAATAATGGGTGTCTGTGGGTTACAGGTCTTATCCTACCTGAGCCCACGGTAAATCTCTTTTTTCTTGAGTTTTGGTTATTCAGTGGTAAGTGGAAATTATTTCCTGAATAATGTACCGTGGCTGAGACTCTCTTTATTGAAGCTAATTCAGCTTTAAAGTCATCCAGATAAAATAGAAGAAGGGGTTCTTCCATGCCTCTTCTATCCTGTCCTCATTGGACAAGACTATCCGAACGTTAACAAACTCTGGACCCTGCACACAACAGAGACACCCAACACCAACAATAAGGAGTTACCATTCCATGAACTCTTCCTTATAGAGGATATGGTCTTGTTTTCTAAGGTCTCAAAAATGCCAAAATCCCCGGAGATAACTGAGACAGGCCAAGTATAGTTTTGCAGCTCACCAGCAGACCGAGGGGACAGCTACTTCAGAGTCAGAGGAAGATTTGCCAGCCAACTCGAATCTCATGCCTGACCCTGCCAACTGGGAAACCGAGGGTAAACCAGGACCCTTTAAATGGACCAAGAGGGAATATGAGTCTTTTAAGTGGGCCAGGGAGCACCTACAGAGGGTAGATGGTAAGGTAGTTCTGGGAGCTCCAGTGGCTGCGCTGGATTCTCTGTATTTTATAATGAAAAGAGACTTGCTATACTGAGTTGTAAAGGGAAGTCTGGAAGGGGAACTGATAGAGCAACTCCTGGTCCCCAAGTCCTATTGCCAGAAAGTCATGCAGTTAGCACATAGTCACCTGCTAGGGGGTCACCTGGCGAGGAAAAAACCTGAGAGAAAATTTTAGTCCAATTCTACAGGCTGGGGATATATAAACAGATCTAGTGGTATTGCCAGTCCTGTCCTAGCTGACAACTCACTAAACCTGCTGGTTTTCAGGCAGCACCTCACATTCCCATGCCCATCATTGAAACCCCTTTTGAAAGAGTGGTTATGAACCTTGTGGAGCTGCTAGAGAGAACCACTAGAGGAATTAAGTATATTCTTGTGATCCTGGACTATGCCACAAGATACCCAGAGGCCCTACCACTGAAAATATGAAAACCCTGACAGTGGAGACTGATTTAATGGAAGTTTTCTCTTGGGTGAGACTACCCAAAGAGATCTTGACAGACCAAAGGATCCCATTTGTCTCGAAAGGAATAAAGCAACTCTGTCGCCTGCTTTAAGGTGAAAACTTTACATATGTCAGTGTACCATCCACAGACTGATGGCCTCGTGGAAAGCTTCAGTAGAACACTTAAGCAAATGTTGCAGAAGTTCATAGATGAAGGTGGCAAAAATTGGGACTTGTAGTTATTACTACCCTATGTGCTATTCACAGTGGGGCCAATTTTAAATGTTACACGCGCAGGGTACATTTGTGCTGCCACGCGCATGTTATAAAATCCGGGGTCGGCGCGCACAAGGGGGTGCGCACTTGTGCACCTTACACGCACTGAGCCCAAGGGGAGCCCCAATGGCTTTCCCCGTTCCCTCCAAGGCCGCTCCGAAATTGGGGTGGCCTTGGAGGGAACTTTTTTTTCAATCCCCTTCACCTTCCCCTATCTAGCCCACCCCCCAGCCCTAACTAAATCCCCCCTACCTTTGTTTCCGAAGTTACGCCTGCCCGAGGCAGGCGTAACTTGCTCACCCCGGCCAGCTGCTGGCGCGCCAACCCCCGGCACAGGCCACTGTGCCGGATGATTCGGGTCCGCCCCCAAACTGCCACCACGCCCTCAGCCCTGCCCCGGCCTGCCCATTTTTGAAAGCCCCGGGACATACGCACGTCCCGGGGCTTGCGCGCACCGCAGAGCCTATGCAAAAAAGGCTCAGCGCGTGCAGGGGTAGGTTTTCGGGTGTTACGAGCGTATCTTATGCGCGTAACCCTTTGAAAATCTACCCCAGTCTGCGAAGTGCCCCAGAGTTGCTATATGGTAGAAGATCGAGGTGTAAAAGATGTGGCTCGAGAGACATGGGAGGATGAAGAAAGCCCCATACAGAATTTCATGGACTATGTTATATGGGTGCAGGAGCTCCTAAAGAGAGCTGGACAGGAGGCCCACTTGTGCTTCACTTGTGCTTACAGAAGGCTCAGACAGCTTAGGCTCGGACTTACAATCCATTGTACCTGAAGACTGGAGGATGGCTAATGTAACCCCAATATTTAAAAAGGGCTCCAGGAGCGATCCGGGACACTACAGACCGGTTAGCCTGACTTCAGTGCCAGGAAAAATAGTGGAAAGTGTTCTAAACATCAAAATCACAGAACATATAGAAAGACATGGTTTAATGGAACAAAGTCAGCATGGCTTTACCCAGGGCAAGTCTTGCCTCACAAATCTGCTTCACTTTTTTGAAGGAGTTAAAAAACATGTGGATAAAGGTGAACCGGTAGATATAGTATACTTGGATTTTCAGAAGGCGTTTGACAAAGTTCCTCATGAGAGGCTTCTAGGAAAAGTAAAAAGTCATGGGATAGGTGGCGATGTCCTTTCGTGGATTGCAAACTGGCTAAAAGACAGGAAACAGAGAGTAGGATTAAATGGACAATTTTCTCAGTGGAAGGGAGTGGACAGTGGAGTGCCTCAGGGATCTGTATTGGGACACTTACTTTTCAATATATTTATAAATGATCTGGAAAGAAATACAATAAGTGAGATAATCAAATTTGCAGATGACACAAAATTGTTCAGAGTAGTTAAATCACAAGCAGATTGTGATAAATTGCAGGAAGACCTTGTGAAACTGGAAAATTGGGCATAGAAATGGCAGATGAAATTTAATATGGATAAATGCAAGGTGATGCATATAGGGAAAAATAACCCATGCTATAGTTACACAATGTTAGGTTCCATATTAGGTGCTACAACCCAAGAAAGAGATCTAGGCATCATAGTGGATAACACATTGAAATCGTCGGTTCAGTGTGCTGCGGCAGTCAAAAAAGCAAACAGAATGTTGGGAATTAATAGAAAGAGAATGGTGAATAAAACGGAAAATGTCATAATGCCTCTGTATCGCTCCATGGTGAGACTGCACCTTGAATACTGTGTACAATTCTGGTCGTCGCATCTCAAAAAAGATATAATTGCGATGGAGAAGGTACAGAGAAGGGCTACCAAAATGATAAAGGGAATGGAACAGCTCCCCTATGAGGAAAGACTAAAGAGGTTAGGACTTTTCAGCTTGGAGAAGAGATGGCTGAGGGGGAATATGATAGAGGTGTTTAAAATCATGAGAGGTCTAGAACGGGTAGATGTGACTCGGTTATTTACTCTTTTGGATAATAGAAAGACTAGGGGGCACTCCATGAAGTTAGCATGTGGCATATTTAAAACTAATTGGAGAAAATTCTTTTTCACTCACCGCACAATTAAACTCTGGAATTTGTTGCCAGAGGATGTGGTTAGTGCAGTTAGTGTAGCTGTGTTTAAAAAATGATTGGATAAGTTCTTGGAGGAGAAGTCCATTTCCTGCTATTAATTAAGTTGACTTAGAAAATAGCCACTGCTATTACTAGCAACGGTAACATGGAATAGACTTAGTTTTTGGGTTCTTGCCAGGTTCTTATGGCCTGGATTGGCCACTGTTGGAAACAGGATGCTGGGCTTGATGGGCCCTTGGTCTGACCCAGTATGGCATGTTCTTATGTTCTTAATCATCCCACAATTCAGAAGTCCTTCCAGCCTGGAGACCAGGCTTTGGTTCTCTTGCCCTCTTTGGAAAGCAAGTTTTTCACCCGTTGGCAAGGACCCTATGAGGTCTTGGGAAAAACCAGTCCAGTGGACTACAAAATAGACCAAGTAGATAAGAGAAAGAAACATCAGAATTATCATAACTTACTAACAAAATGAGTTCCTCAAGAGTGTAGAATGGTGCAAGGGGAATTCAGCCCAGTGCTTGGACTTGAGGTGGACCGGACCCAAATGCCATTTGGAGAGGAGTTGTTGACTTCCCAGATAGTTGACTTACAGCAGCTCCTTGAACTGAATATAGAAATCTCAACCTTGCCGGGACATACTCACTTGGTTCAGTATGATAACCTTACTCCACCACATCCTGTAGTGGGGTAACGATATCATACTGGTTGTATGTCAAAGGCCAAACTGAATCCCAGAAGCAAGACACAGAGTCATTAAAACAGAGGTGAAAGAGATTAGTAGAAGAATCTACTAGCGACTGGTCTTCATCCATAGTCCTAGTACTGAAGTTAGATGGAAGCATACGTTTTTGTATAAACTTTAATAAAGGCAATGGAGTCTCTAAATTGGACACATACCCAGTCAAATTGGGGTTGGTGCAACTGCAACCAGGGTAACCCCAGGACGATAGGGTGCATGGCCTTCTTTAACACAAAGAAGGGAATTGACTCGGTACTGTTATGCTCAGGCTTGAGAACCCTTGGACCGACGGGAGGATGGAATACCTGAGGAGGTGAATCCATAGGTTCTCCCGTTGGGTGGCGAGGCAGAGCAGAAGATGCGACCAGCTGACCCTCGGAACTGGAAACTGAGGCGACAATGGAAGCAGACGAAGAGTCATGACGTCAAGGAGAGGAATGGAGTCTTCGCCACTGGAAGCCCGCAGTCTCCCCAGGAGGAGCCCGTAGAAACCCGGGCCACTGGGACTTAGGTGGACCTTTGAGAGGTCAAGGAGTTGAGGTCGGTGCAAGGGCTAACTGGAGCTTCACCCCTGGAAGCCCGCGGTCCCCCCGGGAGGAGCCCATAGGGACCCAGGCCGCTGGGCACTTGGAGACGATCGTCCAGTGGAAGTCCGTCTCAAGTGCCAGAAGGTCGTCGCTTACCAGTCCGAGGTCTTACACCAAGGGATCACCGCTTGCCAGTCCGAAGTCACACACCAGGAATCACCGCTTGCCAGTCCAAAGTCACACACCAGGAATCACCGCTTGCCAGTCCGAAGTCAGGAACCAGGAACACCAAGACGAGATAAGAACCAGGAACAAGGATCCAAAGCGCAAGAAGACTCACCGAAGCAAGCAGACTTAAACAGCGCTACAAGAGACATTGCCAAGTCAAGGAATGAGCAGAGGAATGAGCAGAGGAAGCCTCCCTTTATACTTCCTCTACTCCTCTACTCTGGCTCATTGAAAACAGCTGTAAGTAGTTAAAGGGGCCTGGCCCCTTTAAATCTAGAGAGGAGGCGCGGCCTCGTGCCTAAAGATGGTGGCGGCCATCTTGTATTTCCTCCACCATCCCAGGGACCCGCGTCGGAGCAACGGGCACAGGCTCAGGGGTTTCTTTAGAAGCTGCCGCAGCGGGTTGCCGCCGCGGGCAAGGTAGGGGGCTACGGTCGTGGCCGTCCACGACCGTGGAACACAACAGGTATGGAGAGCTCCAGTGTGAAGCGTTACCAGTACAGTTTGGCAAGTCACATCACCCGGTAAGGGCTCCCCATGGATGGAAGATAGGAGAAGTGGAACCTTCAAAGTGACGGGGGGGATCCTCAAATGTTCCACCAGGCGCTGAAGAATAAAGTTGCCTCCTGCTCCTGAATCCACCAGGGCAAGAGTTTGAAACTCAGACGGTCCGCAGATCAAGGAGACTGGGAGAAAGAGTGGAGGAGAGGGCGTCATAAGGCCTAAGAACAGTCCTCCTGCAGGATTTAGGCCCCTCCGTTTCCCGGACGAATTGGGCATGTTGGGACATCGTGATCAGCCTGTCCACAGTACATACACAGACCATGCTTCTTCCAAAGTCTTCTCTCTTTGGAAGTCAAATGACTGCGATCAAGTTGCATCAGTTCATCTCCACTGGCAGCAGGAATTACTGGAACCATCCGAGGTGCAGGTTTAGCACTAGCCTCCTTCTGACCTGGATAAACCGGAGCTCTTTCACATCACGAAGCTGGTGGTCGATCCTAGTAGCTAAAGCCACTAGTTCATCCAGCGAGTCAGGTGATTCACAAGCGGCCAGCTCGTCTTTCAAGCGAGTATCCCAGCCTCTGAAGAAGAGAGTTTTCAGGCATTTGAGGTCCCAGCAGAGTTCTGTAGCAAGAGTCTTAAACTCTATCGCAAAATCAGCCAGTGGTCAGTTGCCTTGCTTCAGGTCCACCAGAGCAGAACCAGCAACGGTCACTCGTGCAGGATCATCGAAAACGGAATTGAATAGGTCCAAAAATCCATCTATATCCTGCAAAATAGGATCCTTACGTTCCCTCAGTGTAGAGGCCCAAGACAAGGCCCTTCCATCAAGATAAGATAGAATGTAAGTAGTCTTGGCAAAAGCTGTGGGGAAGTGAGAAGGCTGTAATGCAAAATGCATTCAGCACTGGTTTAGAAAGCCCCTGGTCTTCTGAATGTCTCCCGAGAAACGAACTGGAGCAGCCAGCGGTACAGCAGTCTTTAAAGTTACTTCAGGTAACTGACCTTCATTACTGGAAGTAGCGCCTTGGGTCTTCTGTGCGTGCAGCTGATGAAATGCTGAAGTGAGTTTCTCCAATGCGTCTTGCTGTTCAGAAATGCGCAGGGCCAGGCCCGGAATGGCCTGCAGGGCATTGAGCTATGCCGGATCCATGGAGTTAGCAATCTGTTATTGTTTGTAAGGTTTTGGGTGGACCCTTGGACACTGTGGCAGATGAACATGCCCACAGTGGGAAGTCCCATGAAGGGCCACAGGTCAGGCTCAGCTTTAGGACACACAACACAGAATTATCTTTTAGTAAACAGAGTTGAGAAGCCACCAGAGGTGGCAGTAGTGAGTAGAGATGAAGCCTGGCTGGGCTTGTAGTCCCTTAGGACACTGGAACAGCGATCCCTCAATAGCTGTGCTGCAGTGGAGAGAAACTGAGATAGTGAGTACAGTGGAGCATACACAGGGTTCTGGAATAGAGCCTCGTTGGTTGATTACTCACACAGTGGTTTCTCCCGGAAGGTAACACAGAAGCTGGAATAGAGGCAGGCCCTCGAGGAGCGAGTACCTGGTTCCAGGGAACAGCTCTGAGAGAATATAAATGGTAACTCACTGATGGTGTAGGCAGTGGGTTCTTCCAAGCAGATGTGAGCTCAGGCAGCGAGTCCGGGAACATGGGCTCTTGAGGAGCGAGTACCGGTTCCAGACAGCAACCTGAAAGAAAAGAGAGAGGCTCCCGAGGAGCGGGTACCCCGATAGAGTAAGTCCAATTAAGGAGAGGCAGAGTAGCTAGGTACAGAGAGCGAATCCCATCCGTAAGGAGTCCCTTCCCAGGAGTCCCTTCACCATTGCTAACTCGAATAGCTAGCAAACAGAGTAGGCTTTTGTATCCAGGATGCGTGACGTCATCACAGGGGGACGCCCCTGAAGTTCACGCCAAAGAAAGAATAAGAAACAGGGCTGCGCAGCGTGCGTGCGCCCTGTGGTAGCTGAACAACGTGGCGGGATGCAGCGCCCAAGCTGGACCGGGGACGCCGGAGAGGACGGCAGGCAGATGCTGCGGCAGCCAGACGTCCATCAACCGCGGGAGGAGTCGCCAAAGAGGTAAGGATGGCGGAGTGGAGATGTCAGGCAGTGACAGTCATAACAATACCATCCGGTCCAGGTGATTTACTACTCTTCAGTTTGTCAATCAGGCCTATCACATCTTCTAGGTTCACCGTGATTTGGTTCAGTCCATCTGAATTATTACCCATGAAAACCTTTTCTGATATGGGTATCTCCCCAACATCCTCTTCAGTAAACACTGAAGCAAAAAAATCATTTAATCTTTCCGCGATGGCCTTATCTTCTCTAATTGCCCCTTTAACCCCTCGATCATCTAACGGTCCAACTGACTCCCTCACAGGCTTTCTGCTTTGGATATATTTAAAAATGTTTTTACTGTGAGTTTTTGCCTCTACGGCCAACTTCTTTTCAAATTCTCTCTTAGCCTGTCTTATCAATGTCTTACATTTAACTTGCCAATGCTTATGCATTATCCTATTTCCTTCTGTTAGATCCTTCTTCCAATTTTTGAATTAAGATCTTTTGGCTAAAATAGCTTCTTTCACCTCCCCTTTTAACCATGCCGGTGATCGTTTTGCCTTCTTTTCACCTTTCTTAATGTGTGGAATACAAGCTGTCTTATCCACACTGAGAAAGGCTGGGTTGATGATGAACCCGAAGAAGTGCTTGTTGGGAGAAGTCCAATGTCTGGGCTATACTTTAGGGAAGGGTCAAGTCCACCTGCAGCACAGGAAGACTGCGGCAATCACCAAGGTACTGGTTCCACAAACCTAAAGGAAGGTAAGGGCATTCCTAGGCCTGACAGGCTACTCTTAGAAGGTTTATACTTAACTACTCCAAGAGGGCAGAGCCACCTACAAGGCTCTTACTGAAAAAATCATCATAAAAAGTCCAATTTTCAGCTGAGACAGAGAAAGCCTTCTGGGAACTGAAGGAAGCAATCTGCTCCAACCTGGTCCTAATAAGTCCAGACTTTATGGAACACGTCATTGTTCGGATGGATGCCTCAGAGGTAGGACTGGGGGCGGTCCTCAGCTAAACAAAGGATGGCCAAGAATATTCGGTGGCCTATATAAGCCGGAAGCTCCTGCCATAGGAGAAAAAGTACACTGGAGAAAGAGGCCTTAGTGATAAAATGGGCCCTTGAAGCATTTCGATATTACCTCCTGGGATGGCAGTTTACCTTGGTGACAGAGCACCAACCGCTCATAAGGATAAACCGGAACAGGAGGTGAGAGAGGAAAGAGGTGAAAAGAGAACTGGTGGCCTTCCAGAGGAGCAGTGATCTCTGGCTTCGACGGGGTTTCTTCCGGCCAATTCCTGGGATTGACATCATCTGGGTGACGCCCCAAGGGCCTATAAAATCGACCCATTAGCGACATACCTGCGAGGTGAGAGAGTAAAGAGGTGAAAAGAGAACTGGCCGTCTTCCAGAGGAGCGGTGATCTCCCGGCCTCGACGGGGTTTCTGCCGGCCAATTCCTGGGATTGACGTCATCTGGGCGATGCCCCAAGGGCCTATAAAATCGTCCCATTAGCGACATACCAGCATAGGCCTGGGAAGGAGAACAACAATGCTGACTTTCTGTCAAGAGAGGTATCCCTAACACAGGCAGGTGCTCCCCTGAGTAGGGGTGAGCTGAGAGGGAGGGTGTGTGAGGGAGTATACAAAAGACTCCCTCAAGCCATCTTAAACTCAGGCGAGAGACATCCACCCCAGTCCGTCTTAAGGCAAAGGCCACAAAGGATTCTGGGTCCCAGGAGGATCCCTACCTAGCAGTATAAAAGGGCCCAGAAGGATTAGGAAGGCCCTGGGGAGCTGCTTCGACTCCATGCTATGCCCATACGGTGTACATATAACTGCTTTTGGATATTTAAAGCAAGGAGAACTACTATTTTGTTCTTTTGTTTCTTTTAAGCCTGTAAATAAACCTTTGTTTCTGACCAGAACAGCCAAGTCTGCTGTCTTCAGACACTGTGGCCAGCCCAAAACTTTACAGAAGGGTTGGGATAAAGAGTGCTTTTTCTCTCTTTTCTTTTCTCTCCCTGCTTGTTCCCTTCTCTCCGTCTCCCTTTAGTCCTTCTTCATTCTTTCTTTTTATCCCTTCTTTCTACAAATACTTCTTTTTCTTTATCCTCAGAGGCAGGACATGTGAATGGGGACCTCGATGTGACTTCTCTCATGTTGGCCAAGGAGAACGAGTCTCACCCAGTAAGACAGAGATAGGGCAGCCCCTTGAGAAGAGATTGGTAGCACATCACTTCATGGCAGTGGGTTAGCATGTACATTTTACATGAAAACCTCATTTTTTGAGCTGTCTGATCTTAGTGAGTGAGTTATGTTAATGTCATGTTTTCAGACAGTGCTGAAGATGGGCCATTTCACCAACTATTAATCAGCATCTCTCTCTTCTCACTTCAGCTTGTGACTCACTAGATGGCATCTCAAAAGCCCAGATGAATCCTGGGTCATCTGAGTGTTTCAAGGGTCATGACTGCTAACAAAGAATGGCTCATGTTTCTTGGAAGAATGAGTCAGAATCCACGTGGCTAAACTATAGCACTGCCTGCAAGTAAAGGAGGGAGGAAAAGTAGCTGCCAATGCTGCAGTGACCCCTGCTGGCAGAAGAGCTGGGAAGTGTTTGATGTCCAGCCACCCTGAGATTGTCGTGGATTGAGGGGGAGGTCAATATACACACAAATATTTTCCTCTCTCCTTGGACATGCTGTTTGGAGAGGGGGAGTTTGAAAATGTCGCCATGTTGTATTTTTGAGTGTATACCAACTCGAACTTTGAAAAATGCAGGAAATATATTTTTCTTAAATAAATCAGAATTAGTGATATTTTGATCCCCGTCTTCTTCCTGCTCTCCTCATAACTTCCAAATATGCTCCCAAAGGCTTGCTACCTACTAAGTTTGCCACATAAACTCTCAAAAATGATTTATAAATCTTGAATCACAAGGGTGGGGGCCACAAAACCCCCTCCCAGAGAAATCCCAGACCAATGGTTGAAAAGTTTGCAGATTTTGGATCAGCTCATCTTCAGTTCTTGCATCTCTTTGTTTTTTGTTGTCTATAAAGTGCTTTGAGTTGTTTTTTTTTTCTTTAGATCAGTGCTCTGCTCTCACAGAGAAAATGAAATTGTTAACACTTTGGGAAAGTATCAATGCATCAACACATGGGGAAAGATATTTATCATGCAGGGTAAGCAGTGCATTATTCTTCCTTTGTGGTAAGGTTTCTTTTGTGCTTGCAGAAATTAGTTTACGTTCTCTTTATTGGAGCAGAAGTGAATTCTTTTCCCATCTTTTCATTGACTGACTAGGACCTTCTTAGAGGCTTTGTACGCTGCTCTGCCTTGTTTCCACGCCTGTCTTGGCTGCTGTGTCGGGTATCCCTTTGCACTGACATGTGGGCTGTGGTAGCGCTCGCATTAAAGTCTCCAGGGAAATGCTGCCTCTTAACGATCATTGCGCTTTACAACTGCTGAGCCATTTAAACAAGGGTTGGAGGGGAACTCTATGCCACTGGAATGAAATCCAAGAGCCAGCTGCAAGTTGGAATTGTGGTGTCTATTTCCAGTTCAAAATGGCAAAAATGAGGCTTCGTATGCTGATCTATAGGTGGCAGGGCCTTCCAAGTCACTCTAGTTTCATGGAAGGAGCGTTCACATGTGAAAAGCCCTAGTCCTCCCCCTCCCCCCTTATTTTTATATCCTCCTCCCACTGCAGCCCAATGATTGTACCAACAACCCTTGGACAGGAGAGTCAAGAACTGAAGATCTCTCTGGAACTCAGTTAACATGGACCCTAAGACTGGCTTCTAGATGTCACTGTTGAGTGATGGCTGAGGGTCCCTCCCCCAAAAGGCTGCGAATGCTGCCTCCCATGGTCTTCCCAGCCCTCACTGGCCCAGGTAGCAGCAGCCTGGCCTGGGAATCAGATCTGCGTCTCCCACTCATACAGTACACAGCACCGCCACTGAGCCACCTGTCCAGCCCCTCCAATTATGTGTTCTCCAACAAGACTAGATCAATTATTGACCAATTAAATTACTCTACATCAGTCAGTACATTCTGTTTATAGATGGTAGCTCAAATTTAGATTACACGAAACAACCGGCCGAATGAATTAGATCTTAATTGTCCTTGTTCATTTTCTGCTTTATCTAAGTTAGTTGGCCTTCTGACCCCTATCATTTGACATAATTATTATAAAATATCACACCTGGAATCTATAGTAATTCTATCTCATTCTTTTCTGCAGTGTTTGGTAGAATTGGGGGATTTTTTTTCCCCCTCCTTTAATCAGGAAGCTTGCGAGCTCTCGTTTATATCATGAAAATCATGATCAGGCTGCTTACACTTTAATTTGCCTGCAAGGTTCATTTCCCCCCCTGCAAGCGACTAATGATCCTTCGGGCCTAATGCTACTTCTAACTTATTTAGGTATCCACAGCAGATTGGGTACGGGCTCGACGAGCGCACTGTATCAAGTTCAGGTCAGATTGCCAGGTTGTCAGGACTCTGGAAATGGTCAATGGCCTTTTCTGACAGCATTATCCACTTAGATTTGGTTGTTCTGTACAGTACAGGATGTATCTCATTTCAGAGCTTTATTAAGGAAACTTGTGTTAATAGGCCACTGTCTGGCAAGATTCCTGCACTGTGATAATAGTAGTAACAGCTGGTGATACCGGACCCGTGGCAGTTTTCTTCTTCTTGTTGTCAAAGTGATATTTGGGCTAACTTGATGGGGGGAGGGGGGATGACATACAGCTTTGCCGCTCTCAGTTTCACAGATTAGATCAGATTAGATTAGAAAGTTTTGACACAATGATGGAAAATGGGGTGAAAACAGCTTTACATTTTTGGGAGCCAAGAAAATAGAAAAAAAAACCAAGGAAGATGTATATGTCTGCACATTTTTATTTTACATCTGAGTTCAAGGGAAAAATATGAAGGGAACTGTGAAAACCATTAAAATAATTTGTGTTTTTACTGACTTTCACCTACTGTCCTTTTGCATTTTTCTAAAAGATGAAAAAATTGCATAAACTGAATTTTGCTCATCTCCCATTAAATTCTAAAGGTGAATAGTTTGTGACTATGTTTTGGCAAAGGAGATTTTAAAACAGCAAAATGTTCTATTCAGAATATCAGCTTATTTGTTTCCTGGTTCTTTTATTCCTTTTGGTATTATTCCTCTTTTTTTGTTCTGATTGGTTTCTTTTATTTCAGAGGGCTTGAGTCATCCAAATTATTTTAGGCTTGAATGGGATGAGTAGGGGAAAATAGAGTTTACTGACTAGTAAAAGTTGGAGAAAAGATATTTGCCTCAAATAGATATTTGACAAGCTCTTCCCAATCCTCTTACTCTGAAATGACTGTTTACCCTAGAAGAGAGGAGGGAGAGGAAGATATAATCAGAGCCCCCAGTTTCCTACAGCAGACTATTCTGCAGCAACAGAAAATTCTGTGGCAACGTTTCTGAAGTTTTGTGGCAATTTTGAAGCACATTTGTATACATTTAAAATACTGTATTTTGCATATTAAACAATGTAAATGTATGTTAGTGACTTAAGAGTAATTACTAATTTAAATTGCTTCTTTCTCAGCCTAGCTAAAGTTGAATTTGTAGTCACGGGTGGGCCATGAATAAGGTCCCTGCAGTTTTTTCTTAAGGTTGCAGAGGAAATGTTTCATAGAAGGGAATGGGAACCATATGTTCTTTTGAAAGACATTAAAGAAAGGTAGCCACCTCTTTGTTTATGATAATGACAATCATCTAAGGTTACTACCCCCCCACCACTTTCCTTGGGAATTTTATAAGGGATGGAAGAGAGTTTTGTGGTGCCTTGTAATTTCAAATGACTCTGTGGAGAAGTAAGTGATCCTATTGGCTGGGAGCCAGTGCTATACCATTAGTTAAACATCACTATCATTCCAAGGACATTACTTTCTAAGGGGGAGGATATTATAATTAAGTCATCACTGAGAACTGTTGAAATTCAAACTGGTATAGGGCAGATCTTTGTCTCAGAAATTAGTTAAGTGATACATTACCTATTCATCCCTGTAGCCAGTAACAGGTAAGGTATTTGTTAACTAATCTCAGTTGTCTTGTTGAAGTCTAGAAAGAAAAGAGATGTGCTTTCTTTGTTTTGTGGGGGTAATCAGAGAGAGCAAGAGACAGAGACAAGGATACCATGAGGTTATACATTTAACTGCAGCCTGTTTTGGGGCTGAGAGAAAAAAGGGAAAAGGAGTTTTTTGCTGCAGGAAGTAAGTTAACTTGGCAAGAAATTACTTATCCAGAGTAGAGATGAGTCCTGAATGTGAGTAAATTGAAACAAGTATGGACTTTTGTTATGCAGCTAGGGCAAGTAAGGTAATTTTAGATATCTTTTGGTTTTATTTCATTTTCAGTTAGCTGAACAGTAATAGGATAGTTGTTTACATACTATTAGTATTAGGCAAACTGAGTTTAAGGAATAATAATAAGAATTGTCAACATTTTATTTTGAATAGAGAGAGAATTTTAATTTAATTTTGCTGAGATTTTGCTGACCTGTGAGAGTCAAAGTAACCTCCTGATCCAAATGGCACAGAACTAGGAAGTTATCATGGATTTTTTCAACATCTTGCATTACCAAGCAAAGATTGCAGAGAAGTTGATTTAAAGCATTCAGCAAAAAGATATTTATTAGTTGCAAAAAGTTATTTTTTTTCTTTTTCAATGCTAATAAATTAGTCTTTTACTAAAAGCACTTGATCCTATAGATTCTAAGAACCTAAATGTGTTATGTAAATATGCATGTACTGGTTTTGCTTGCATTACTTGTAATATTTACATTTTTATGTTGAAATATTTTTAAGGAAATTTCCAACACATAGGTACAATTTACAAAGAAAACCCCAGAATCAGATACATTGGTGTACACTTCCCAATGCCTGTATAACAAAGGTGTACCATATCCCACTTAACTAAACAGAGCCCCATTTAACTACACCCCCATTCTGTGACGTATTGTACAACCATACAGGCAGAGCAATCAATAGCCTAGCCATAATGCCCTCACACTAGATAGGTATTTATTATATCTCTATGGGAGGCCCACCTAGTAACTCGAGGTGAGGTTTAAGTATTAGTGTAGGGGTTAGGGGCCTCTTTGACATTCAAAGTGAGACTTATGAACAGAACAGTGCTCTCTTGTGAAGATTTGATGACCTTCAGAGTGAGGAAACTCTCCCAAAGATGAGATTTGTGCAATGTTCTCTCAAGCTCTCACTTTGAATGTCAAAGTGGCCCCTAACCCCTACACTAATACCTAAACCTCATCTCGACTTACTAGGTGGGCCTCCCACAGAGATATAAATATGTATCTAGTGTGAGGGCATTATGGCTAGTTTCTCTCTCTCTCTCTTTCTCTCCCCCCTTATAAAGGTGTAGTTAAATCCATGCAATATGGCTTCGCAAGAGCCCAGCCCACTTGGCCAAAAATCCTCCCCTTTTTCTCATTGCATCGCACCATGCGTTATGGTACTTTCGCACGCATTAATGGCATTTTCGTATGCGTTAAAGGCGTTTTTTGCATGCGAAAACACCATATAGCACTTTGATAAATGACCCCCAAAGATTGCAAATAATGTTCCCAAACAGGTAGGAATGTCTTGCATTTTCTAGTCATAACTACTTTATCAATATATTTCTCATTCATACACATGGTATGAACTTGATTTCTCCAACGTGTTAGAGTAGGGGAGGCATCTCCTAACCAATACTGCAGAATTGCTTTCTTGGCTAACAGCAAAACCTTTTAAATCCACAATCTAATGAATCTTTTCCCCAATGCCACCCCCCATCTCTCAGCCACTCTTTCACATAACTACCCCCCCCCCCCCCCAGCTTCTCTATCACAACTTTATCCCCAAACCCTTTCCTGCTTCCCCCCCCCCCAGCACTGATCATCACAGCAAGAAGAGGAAGAGAGAGGTATAATGTTGGGCCATGCCCTTCTCCTTTGCTACCCAGGCTGCTTTCAACCATGTGAGATACTGTACAGCTCCATAGCTGAAAGCAGCAGTTGAGCCTCTGTTGGCAGAGGAGGAGGCCCAATGTACAGCCTCTCTCTTCTTCTTGCTGTGGTGATCAGTGGGAGGGAAGTGGGAGGCAGGAAGGGGATTGAGGAGAGGTAGTTGAAATGTGTTGCTGCTGGACAGCTGCCCTTCACTTTCCTGACCAAGCTGATCTTGGCTTCCTGATCTCCTGTGTCAGTTCCAAAGGACCAGTACATTCCACAGGAAGGAGCACATTTTGTGGCCCTTCCACATTCTCAGGAGACCAGGAGTCCTGGATATATTAAAGACATTCAAATACCTCAAAGGTACTAATAATGCATAAGAAGCAAACCTTTTTTCAATGGAAAACAGGGCCGGTGGAAGGGTGGTGGCACCCTAGGTGGTCTACAGGGATGGCCGCTCCCTTCCCTGCATCACCTCTCTCTCTCTCTCTCTCTCTCTCTGTCTCAATAGAGTTCCTGCAGAGACTGCTGCCTCAATCACATACCAATCTTCAACTGACCTGCCCCCTCCACGCTGATCTGGCCCATGCTCCGACCATCCAACACGCGGGCATGCCTGTTGATCCTCCTCCTTCTTCCAGCTCCCAATTGCAACTCTCATTGGTCCAGCCGCACAGGGCCCATGCCGATCGCAGCCGATGGGAGCACTATGGCCACTGCCCCAGCACTCTAGGCAGCTGCCTGGTCTGCCTAGTGCTTCCACTAGCCCTGGTGGAAAGGGAAGTACTAGAAGAAGAGGGTCTTAATATGGGACTGAAAGGGCTAGTCTTAGGAATACCTTAAGAAACTATTTCTTCATAGAAAGGGTAGTGGAGGTGGAAGAAGCCAAAACAATAAGAGAATTGATGAAAGTATACAATACACATATGCACAGAGGATCTTCAGATACAAGGGTAAAGCCTGAGATCGGGTGGGCTCTGCAGCATTGTATCAATAATGGGCAGACAAGGTGGCAATATGGTCTTTACCTGCCGTCATTCTCTATGTTTATCAAATATTCTTGACAATATTCTCAAGATGACACCTTCGTTTTTATGACACATCCAGAGATGAGGGCAGACCTGAGCACAACTCACCAGGCATTGTTGAGGACACTTATTCATGCCGGACTCTAGCTAATCAAAATCAAAAACCCTCATTTGAATCTTCAATTTCCCATACTTTTCCATTTTGATCAACATTAGCAAAATCAAAATGATCTGAAATTATAGAAAGGTGATACATAGTTACAAGAGTACTAATTAAAGATGGCACTAATATATGCTTGTATGAGCTCCAGCTGCCATCTCCTCTTTAAATTCAGGGGCCCTCACAGGAAATTTAGTTAGCTGCTCTAAATCAGAAGGGTGGCGGGAGGCAGAAAAAATCACCTAGAGCACACAGATCTTGAGTTGTGCCTGACGTGCATGCATTTCAGACCCAAGAAATTTTAAGCACATACCAGCTTCTGAATAATTCTCAGCTCTGTTTGATTCTAGCATCTGACTTCCACTAGGACCATGTCTGTTATTTCATTCTGATGATGCCTGAGCTTTGTTCTCACTTTCAAACAGTGGGGGGGGGGGGGGGGGGGGGGGGGGGGGGGGAGAGAGAGAGATATGAAAAAGCAAATATCTAAAAAATGAAAAGAAGAAGCAAGCATGCATGTTTGCAGTGTAATTGTATTTTATTGACTCATTGTACATTGCCTAGAGTTATTTTTAGATAGGATTTTTCAGAAACTTAAATAGATAAATAATACTCAAAAGGACCAAATGCAATACAGCATTAGCCAAAGGACTTGGGGGCTTATCGCTCATTTCTTCTTAAGCCTGGGTAATGTGGCATGACAGAGTGCCTGGGATTACATCAGGGTGAGCTGCATCATGTGACACCACAGGACTGTGTTTTCTCTGCCGGTCTGAGGCGGCCCCTTGCCTATGTGACATCTTCTGGCATCACCTGAAAAGAGCAAACCCTGATAAGCACAGCTTTTACAAAGCAAAATGAAACTGTAGGTATAAGCACAATAGGCCAGAAAAGGAGTCCTAGAAGGAAGAACAGATTTACGAGGGAAGTTGGAGAAGACAGAGGTCAGGCAGAGTCCAAAAGGCTGCAGCCCAAGGAACCTGGCTAATTTTCAAATTCCTCAGAACCAAAAACAAAACAGAAGTGACTTTCTTCTTGTGAAGCAGAATATAGGAAAGTGGCTTGCCCCGTTTCATTCCATCATCATCATTAATCTGAAAAACACAATTGAGAAATGAAACCTTATTTAGATCTGGTTTTTGAGGCCGAAAATAGCAAGCAGCACACCTTCATGTCAGGCCTTCAGCACTATTTACTGCCAAGTGCCATGCTCAAAGTCAGCCCAAGATGCTCTCTTTCTTTAGAAGAAAGAATTATGAAAAAGGGATACACAACCCCTCACACCCACACTTCCCCTGAGAAACCTCATTTCTCCTTCTAGGACAGCTGAAGGCTTACGAGCAAATGTTCAAGATACTTAAATATGGTCCTCAATAAGAACATTTTATTCTGAAAACAGTCCTGTCTCATCTTTTCCAGCAGATTTTTTTTTTTATTTCTTTGCAATCAGGACACTAAGGATTGAAACAATTCACAGCAACTGGAAAAACCATAGTGAGGCCTAGTAGGTACTCAAAATGTAATGTAAGAAACCCAGCACGCCCTCCTACAAATCTATGCCAAGCCTCTACATGCTTTTCCTGCTTGTTTACAGGAGACTCGCTGTGAGTGCTGGCAGAATCCACAGAGAAGAGAACAAAGCAGAATCTTCCTTTTTCTATTCTTGAAATTCTTGCCCGTTTTCTTTTCCTGCAGTGAGAGACTCTGGTTTGCTCTGAATGCTCTCTAGGGAAAGAAGTCAGGCGATGACACATATATAATTATAGTACCTCCCAATGCTCAGGAGTACAACAATAAATTGCTATCCATGCCACAGCAACAACATGCACCAAACGGCACGGGGCACGCATACTAAATAACCAGGGAGTAGTTACTGCATCAAAATAAAATTTCATTTGATTCTCTTACATTCTAAAGAACAGTGGTTGCCATGTTAGTCCACTTGGATATGCAGAATTAAGGGTCAACAAGAAAGTTGTAGGCGAGACCTTTTTTTACTGGACTAACTTATTATGTCTGTGACTGGCTTGGAGGAGTTATCCTTTCTTCATCAAGTCAGTGAAGAAAGTGCAGTTACACTGGGCTTTAAATAGTGCAGACACTTCTAGGCCTTAGGCTGCTTGCATAGGCCATTACAGCTCAGTAAAGGGAAGGAGAGGGAGGGGGGTGGGAAATGCCAGAGGTGATGAGATGTATATCTGATAATGGATAAGAAAGCCAATGTACTTATTAAATCCTTCTGTGTTTGTTTGATCATCCTAATAGAAACAGAGAAACATAGAAATGAAAAGGCAGAAAAGGACCAAATAGTTCACTCAGCCTGTCCCACAAGCCCCCTAAGACAGCAACCGCCACTCTTCAGGTTACTCCCATGTTTCTCTTAAGGGTAGTGACTGCCACTCTGTGCCTGGCCATTTTTTCCTGGTAAGGTGCGCTCGGCTTTCTCCTCCCCCTCCAATTCCCTGGTTAGAGGTCTACCCAGGCTGTGGGCATGTTCTGCTGCTGCAGGTCAGATTTAGGCCCAAACGCGGCGCCATTTCTGGAGTTAGGCATTTGATGGGGAATCCTTGGGGGGGGGGGGGGGGGCAGTGGAGCACGGTGCATGTGTTCTGTGAGGAGAGGCGAGTTCCCCTCCCCGGAGTGGAGGTCTGCGAGATGGACCATGGCGGGCTGCACGTCTTCTGGCTCAGCGATTGGCCCCCTCCAAGTGAGAGTGAGCTCTATCGCTTGGGGGGGACGGTCCTTGGGCAGGTTGGATGCATGAGGCTGGAGTGGGGTCCTCGGTGTCGGCACGTGCCCAGGCCATGCGGATCCTGGAATGGATCCATTCTTAATTAAATAAAAATAAAAGGGAAAGAGAGAAAGCCTCTGGGATGTTCAGGTGCATTGCAGGAGTCTTGCACAGCAGCCTTTGCCATGCGGGTGAGTCAGGGGAGGGGCATCCACATAGGGCAGGAAGTTGTGCGGCCCTTTCGCAGTGGGTAGGATGGCTTCTTGGCATGGGCCCCTTGCCCACTTTAATGACACGATGTAGAAGCATACAGGCTCTGTAAAAAAAAATAATAAATAAAATAAATTGTGTTCTCTACAGTGAAGCTAGACAATTGACAGTGGTAGATTTAACTCCCATTCAGGCTGCTCCAGGCTCACAAATTCTTGCCACATGGCCTGGGTCAATCATCCAAGTGGGCAATTCTGCCCATAAGAATGAAAGCCAGGAGGCATCATCTCCTCTCCTCTGTTATAGTCCACTCCACCCAGCCTATTCAGCGCATCCATGTTCAGCAAGATTGTTCTCATGGGCAGCCATTTTCTGTTAATTAGCCACATTTACTGCATCAAATGCCCAAAGCAGAATTTGTGCTGCTGCTGCTATCTTTAGTTTTATGATTAAGAATGTAAGACGTTGCCTGGGTCAGACCAAGGGTCCATAAAGCCCAGCATCCTATTTCCGACGGAGGCCAATCCAGGTTACAACTGGTATGTACCTAAAAAATTAAACAAATCCCATGCTGCTTGAGCTGATAATGGGCAGTGGCTACCCCTAATTCATCTTTCAAAAATGTGTCTAAAACTTTTAAACCCAGCTACACTAACTGCCTAAACCACATCTTCTGGCAATGAATTTCAGAGCTTAATTGTGCATTGAGTGAAAAAGAATTTTCTCCAATATGTTTTACTACTTGCTAACTTCATGGAGTACCCCCTAGTATTATTTGAAAGATTAAAGAACTGATACACATTTACCCATTCAAGTCCTTTCATGATCTTATAGACTTCTATCATGCCCCCCCCCCCCCCCCCCCCCAGCCGTCTCTTCTCCAAGCTGAACAGCCCTAACCTCTTCAGCCTTTCCTCATAGGGGAGCTGTTCCATCCCCTTTATCATTTTGGTTGCCCTTCTCTGTACCTCCTCCAGTGCAACTAAATCTTTTTTGAGATGCGGAGACCAGAATTGTACACAGTATTCAAGGTGCGGTCTCACCATGGAGTGATACAGAGGCATTATGACATTTTCCGTTTTATTCACCATTCCCTTCCTAACATTCTGTTTGCTTTGACCACCATGACACAATGAGATGACAACTTTTTATTCAAATGTTTATTGAATCTTCCAAACATCAGACATCTGCTTACCAAAAAGCAAAAACCATAACAGTTATGCATAACATACACTTTGAATTTAACCAAATCTATCCCCAATCCCTTCTTCTTCTGTCGTTCCCCCCCCCCCCCCCCCCCCCGCACCATCCCTGCCAGGATATCAGGTTCCAGTGGTTACATACTTTCATAACGGAAACCCTTTACAAATCATTCAGCATCTGGCTGCGGGTTATATGTGGTAACGAATGAAAATAAGGTAAGCATATATCTAAAATCACCTTTTTTCATCTGGGAGGTAACAGTTTACAAGACATTTGTTCTATTTCTAACAGATAATGTATTTTATTTCTCCAGAAAGTCATGGAAGGAGTTTCCACTCCAGTTTCCTCCAATAGTGTAAAATCACTATTTGTGCTAATAACAAAACCTTCCACAACCAGGATCTTTGTGATGTGGAACAATAAGACCCAAACTGAACGTCAGCAAATAGGGCTGCTTGAGTGCATCAGAAATCAACACCAAAGTGGCCACCTGCGCCAAGTATAAAAATACTTTTTTCCAAAATAACTGAACCTTAGGGCATGTCCAGAATTAGTGACCCAAAGTGCCCACTGCTACAGAATACTTGATAATTCCGAAACTGTAATATGGGTCATATAAGCTTGACATTGCGAAATAAATGCCCTGTTCAAAAACTTATATTGTGTTTCCCTCATTTGTATACTAAGTGAAATCTTAGAAACATGCAAAATTTTAACTAAACATGCTTATATTGGCATGCATTTGTAAATCGGATTCTCATTTAGACCACAAATGAGTGAAATCCCATGGTCCCTCCAGCTTAATTAAAAGATTTATAAAAAGAAGAAAGGGTATCCCTGCCCGGGTCTTCAACATCAAACCATTCCTGCAGCATTTCCCAGGTTCCATTAGTCAGCGCAGCTTGAACTAGCGATCCTGCATAATGGCGCACCTGTAGGTAAGTGAAATAATCTTTCCTCTGTAAATCAAAATCCTTCTGTAATTCTTGAAATTGACGAACACCCCCCCCCCCCCCCCCCCGTTCTCCTTCAAACGTTGCCCTACTATCGGGCCGATACAGTACAGTTCTATCGGGCCGATACAGCCCGTGTTTGGATGCACGTTTTCGACGCGCTAGCTATACCCCTTATACACTTCCCCGGCGCCGGCAGAAATTAACGCCAGCCTTTAGGCAGGCGCTAATTTCTGAAAGTTAAATGTGCGGTTTGGCTGCGCATTTTACTTTCTGACGCGCGGGAATAACTAATAGGGCCATCAACATACATTTGCATGTTGCGGGCGCTATTAGTTTCGGGGGGGTTGGCCTCGCATTTTCGACGTGCTAGCTTTACCCCTTATACTGCATCAAAAACGCGTGTCCAACCCCCCCCAAAACTAATAGCGCCCGCAACATGCAAATGCATGTTGATGGCCCTATTAGTTATTCCCGCGCGATTCAGCCAAGCCGCACATTTTACTTTCAGAAATTAACGCCTGCCCAAAGTCTGGCGCTAATTTCTGCCGGCACCAGGGAAGTGTACAGAAAAGCAGAAAAAACTGCTTTTCTGTGCACCCTCTGACTTAATATCATAGCGATATTAAGTCGGAGGCCCCAAAATTTAAAAAAATCAAAAATTAAAAAAAAAAAAAATTTAAATCGGCCGGTGGCCCGTGGGTCAGAAGACGGATGCTCAATTATGCCGGCATCCATTTTCCAAACACGTAGCTGTCAGCGGGCTCGAGAACCGATGCCGGCAAAATTGGCTGTCAAACCCGCTGACAGCCACCGCTCTTGTCAAAAAGGAGGCGCTAGGGATGTGCTAGTGTCCCTAGCGCCTCTTTTTACCGCGGACCCTCATTTGCATGCAGGCCGATACTAAATCATATGCACAGGAGAGTGGCCTGTGCGCGCATCAGGAGAGCGGGTGCTCGCCCGCTCTCCCGTACTTTTTTCTGTATCGGCCCGTATTTGTAGAGCCAACAACTTTAATGTATTATCCACTATGATGCCTAAATCTTTTCCTGAGTGGTAACTCCTAATATGCAACCTAACATTCGGGCTGATACTGTAGCGCACTGTACTGTATCGGCCCGATTGTGTAACTACAGCATGGGTTATTTTTCCCTATATGCATCACCTTGCACTTGTACACATTGGATTTCATCTGCCATTTGGACAGCCTATCTTTCAGTCCCGCAAGGTCTTCCTGCAATTTCTCACAATCCGCTAATGATTGAACTACTTTGAATAATTGGAGTGTATGAATTGATTGTTCTTTTGTGGCAGCATGTTTTCAGCTCATTACCATATCAGCTCGCCCCCACACTCCCATTCCAGTAAAACACCACTGCCATCCCACATCATGATACAAATGGAAAGATCTGAGAGCTGCTCACGGTGGCCATATTTGGGCCCTACCACGTGGCCGTGATGCCTTTGTTTTGGTATGTGTGCTCGTTGGGGAAAAGCATGACATCAGTCACATTTCTAAGGTAGAGGCAAAGGGCTAGTCAGCCAGGTCCATTGTAATGAAGAAGTAGTCAGCCTGTGAAGCAGGCATGATATGACAGTCATGTTTGCTTGCCATTTAGGGTTCTAGCTGCCTTGGCTAGTAGAGGATGGATAGGAATGATGGCAGAGTGGGACACATGGTCCATCCAGTCTTCTCAGCAATTTTCTTATGGTAGTAACTGATGCTCCATGCAAGTTATCCCCATGCATCTGGTAAGGACAGTAACTGCCGCTCTATGCAGGTTACCCCCATGCATCTGTTAAGGGTAGTAATATTTGCATTCAAAGACAAGCAACGGTGAAACCCATAACAAAATTACTGCCAACCACATTTTCAACGTGAGCAGCCTTCTTGATAATTCAGACAATGCTGCTTGACGTGCTTGGTTTTTGGACTTTGCTTTTGCTAAAGTCTTGCAGGTAACCATGCTGGGGGTTATGGGGGTATTTGTTGGCAGTCTGTCCTGCTAGCCAATGTCGTTATTAATATTTCTTTGGAGTCCTTATGATATAATGTGTACAAACATATCATGGTGTTCTTGGCAATGCTTCTTAATCAGGCTCCCCCAGAATGACCTTGAATATGCAGGGGATGTGCAAGATGCTATTAGGCCACATGTTGTGATCGGCGGTGGCCGATCCCCTAGATCAGCCGCACTTACCGGCAGCGACAGCCGTGGCAGGGAACCGGCAAACCAGCCCCTTCATCACAGATGCTTCAAGGCTACTGCCAGCAGCAGTAGTTGCAGGGCTCCTCGGCACTCCCCATGCCGCTATCATCGATGACAGAAACAGCAGGAGGCTGGCAGTACTGCTCCTGCAGGGACGGCCTCTGTCAGACGCAGGCACTTGGCTCCTCCCCCCCGTTATGGAAGCCATGGCAGGAAGCCATGGCAGGAAGTCATTCTAAGCTCCCAGGAACCACTTCCTGTTCAGGACTATTTAAGGAGGCCTTTGAGGGTTCCACAGTGCCTTGCAATAGATCCAGTTTAGTGTGCCTTCTACCTTGCTTGCCTGCCTTTGATTCTGCTTCGGATATTGGACTTTGCCTTACCTGCCTTTGACCCTGCTTCGGATATTGGATTTTGCCATGCTTGCCGCCTGCCTTTGACCCTGCTTCGGATATTGGACTTTGCCTTGCCTGCCGCCTGCCTTTGACCCTGCTTTGGATATTGGACTTTACCTTGCCTGCCACCTGCCTTCAACCCTGGACTGTCTTGAACTCTTCCATACTATCTGCGTAGCTGCTGCTCTGCTGGCACGACATCATCACCTGGTTACTGTCCCTGAGATCCATCTCCTGCCAATGAGGAAATGTGGTAAGCCCTTTAAACACCTTATCATTGCGGCCCAAGGGTTCACCGATTCATTGAATCGTAACACCACATCATTAGAGCTGTCCAATTACCTTCTTCTCCCAGTCTCTTATGGCACCCAGGCACCATTTTTCTCTGGCTCAGCATTATCTGGGTAGTGTTGCTCCTGTGAGGTGTCACTACTATGAGCTTATGTCTGGGGTTGACCACACGCCATGTTGTATGGCATGTGCAGTTCTTGAAAGCTGGCTGGGTAGAGAATACCAAGCATTGTATTCCTGCTTCTATGTTGCATCGGTGGGTGACACTGAGATGAGTTACTTTAACAGCTGGGATTGGCCTGCACATCACCCAAAATTGTGTTGGCATGCTTAATGAGTGACACTTGCTCTTTTACAGAGCAGGACTTCGTTGCACTGCAGAGAACTTTGTTGGCAATCAGGATCAACTTGCAAGATAATCTGAGGGGTGAGGCTTTGACAGCTCTGCGTCCCCCAACAGTGCTACTTTGCTATAGCATGATACTATAGAGCACTTGTGAATTGAAGCACAACTTCAATGGCCCTGAGTCTACAATGGCACTCAATTGCTGTAGCATGATCTTATGGAGCATTTGGTGAATGGAAATTCAACAGGCAAGGGAGTAGTCCCACCTGGGGATTGGGAATATATTAGTAACTGATGTTTTGGTAATTGAATGCTAGTAATTGTTTCGTAATTTAATTGTTGTATGCATTGACCTATGCTGCCACCATATCCATCCAATAAGATTTTCTTTTTGACTAATGGACTCACAGAGTTGTCTCTTACAAATATGACAAGAAATTTGGGACAGGGATGGGCGTGGGTGTGTGTGTGTGTGGGGGGTAATCATAGGTAGGTGAGAGGAGGTGGTCACACCTGAGATGGTTGAGTACATTTTCAAAGTGACAGTTATGTGTGCATGCACATGAACTCCCTACAGCACTGTGATATCACTTTTACCCAAAAGTCCTTCAACAGAGCACAAAGATAACAGGAACTGAAAGCACTTTGGCTGCACAGATATTAGGAAATACGAAATACAGAGAGAAAAGAAAAAAAAAAACAGATTCCAGGCAAGCCAACCAAAAGGTACCTGTGTCTGAGAAAAAACTGTGACCATAATTCTCCTTTAAAATTGTATAATCCTGGCCTGCAGCTCCTGAAATAATTCCTTAACAGTAGCATACAGCCGAGAAATTAATTTCACAGGGTAGAAGGTACAAGGAAATACAGCAAAAGAGTCATGTTTCTCTCACACTTTTTTATTGGTAGATTAAGGCAAGTTACATTCAGGTATAGTAAGTATTTCTGACTGTAGTGGGTTTATAATCTAAGGGCCTGATTTACTAAGGCTTTTCTCCCATTCTACGTCTATGGGGAAAATGCTTAGTAAATCAGACCCTAAATTTATATCTGAGGCAAGTGGTCCAAGCTCAGCAGCAGCAGCAGGATATGAACCGTAAGCTTCCCTGGTTCTTAGCCTGCTGCTGTAACCACTAGATCACTTCTCCACTCCGCTCTACTCCATGCCCTGCCACACCAGTTGTTGTCTCTTAGGTTCATCTTATTTAACTGCTTGTTCTAGTAAAACCATTATTTTTATTTGTTTCTCTTTTTATATAGATAAAGAGGAGTGTGCATAATGTGATCAATTGAATATACATTTTAAAAAGCCAACCATCATGCATAGAAAAGAATATAATGTGTACATTGCCGCACCGATTTCTTCAAGACTGATAGCATTGGCATTTGCAAACATCCCGCTGATTAAACAAACTGAACCTGGTGCGTATTCTATTCACAGGAAGGTGAACACCAATGAGAACAGGATTGTGATAAGCTACATGACCATGAAAAAGGACAGCAAAATAAAAGAGGCTTCTGCTAGCTTATCACGGATAGTGGCAGAGTAAATGACAGCAGATCAAGGCCCTTCCAGTCTGCACAGCAGTATGCTTAGGGCTCTCTCTGCCACTTCATGCAGGTAACCCCCCATGCCTTCTTGGAAGCACAATGTAGTTCTTAACTTCTTTCTCTGTTATTTTGGGATGAACTGCTGCTCCTTGAAGGTCACCCCTCCACCTCCCCATGCACCTTTGATATCATCTTGCAACTAGGGATTCTCTAGGTTTATCCCACACCCTTTTAAATTCTGTTACAGTTTTCTTCTCCATCATCCTGACTGGTTCCTGAGTCTACCCCCTTGCAGTTTCATATCGACTCCTGTTTCTACCCATAGTTTCTTTCTGCTGGAAAGGTTTCCTTTTGGTGCATTATTCATATCTTTAAGATATTTAAATGTCTCTGTCATATCTCCTTTAGGGTATACATATTAATTAGGTCCTTCAGTTTCATCTTAGATCTTAAGTCCTTTTCAACTTTTGTTTGCCCATCTGATCAGCTCATGTTGTTTTTTTTTAAGTACTACCCCGAACAAGACACCAATGGTGTGGCGATAAAGAAAAAATGCAAGTGGCTGACCTATGAAGAAAAAATGCTGTATTTTGGTCAGTCGGCTTGGCCTTTCCCAAGAGCTCTGAGACAATTCCCTTCACTGAAGGAATGAAAGACAGAAGAAATATTCATCACAGGTAGAAGAACAGGAAGAAAAAAACAAAACAGAATGTTCAAAGCTTGAGCTGAAACTTTTTTTTGTAGACCAGCAGCGTGGCGCATGTGAGTGCGGAAAAGGCGACAAATTCGGGAGCAAATTATTAATACTTTTGCTGCGATACGCGAGCGCAGTTAGGGCGGAAATAAATTTCAGGCTGTCTACACATTGGAGAACAAGATTTTAGATAAGGGAAGTGTTTTGGAACTTGTTATACTTAATAAATATGACCTTTGTATGCAAGCGCAAAGTTGTATTCCTCGGGAGAAAAAAGGCAGAGAGTCTTTGGTGATTTTGCTTTCCAAAAGTACTGTTCCTGCAGTTGTAGAAACAATTTGATAGTGTATGCAGGAGACCAATGCAAATGATGTTACAGACTGGAATATATTCAGTGTAAACTGACGCCACTCAGGACATCACGTCTAAAGATCAGTGCTCTGCTTATCTTTCGCTATGTAACACAAGGAGTTCATGAAAAGCTGCTTGCAGCTGTAGAATACCATTCCTTAGCTGGGAAGGAGTTGCACCGGGTGTTAATGAAAGTTCCCAAATACTTGCAATATTGAAGTAAGGAAATGCATTGCTAATTTATGTATTTATTTATTTGTCAGTTTTCTATTCCACCAATCTGTAAATAAATACAATCTTAACTGTGTACAATAAAATAAATTCTAAAATAAAAACATTAAAAAATAAAAAATTAGGATAAAATAAAATACATCAAATTAGAAATCTAAAATAACAATATTAAAAAGGAAAGGGGAATTTAAAAACGTATTTTGCCCATTTGTGGAGCTATCCTTAATTGTCATTGTAACCTCAATTATCACACGCTCTTTTGAATAAGGTTTTAAGACGGCTGCGACCGCGTCTACTTACATCCTGCACCGTTCTCCTTCCCTCCCCGGATCTGCTTGCAGCGCAGGCCAGTCTCCACTGCCTCGTTCCCCATGGCTCCTCGTGGCGGCTGAGACGCCACCCACATCGATTTTGGGCCTTCCTAGGCACGCATGCGCACCACCGGGCCCTCCTTTGAAGCCTCTTCGGCGGGAACCTCGGGGGCGTCCCTGTTTGATGATGTCATCGAATCTAGGTACTTAAGCTCCACCTTTGCCCCCAGCTAGCCGACTTGGCAATGAGTTCCATACGTCTCTACAAGCTCCTGCCTCCATGTTCCTGTGGCTACACTATCGGACTCCTTGGACTTTGGACTCTATCTGGTACCCACTCCTCGGAAGCCAGTGTGTGCACTCTACAGCGACTTGGTCTCTGGGCCTCCCCTGCTCCTTGGGCTGGCCCTGCGCCTCCTGAAGTCCTACCCTGCAAGGTTCCCCGCTCCTTGGGGCTGCCCCCTGGAACACCTTTACCACTCGGAAGTTCTACCTCAGTGCTTCCCCGCTCCTTGGGGTTGTGCCTACATGCTGTACAAGACTGTCAGCGCTTCCCTGCTCCTCGGGGCTGCGCCTATGTGCTATACAAGAGACTGTCAGCACTTCCCTGCTCCTCGGGGCAGTGCTCTCGTGTTACACTGCGACTGTCCGCGCTTCCTCACTCCTCGGGGTCGAGCCTACGTGCTATACAGAGACTGCCAGCACTTCCCCGCTCCTCAGGACAGTGCTTCTGTGCTATGCAGAGACTGTCAGTGCTTCCCGCTCCTCAGGGTTGAGCATACGTCATCACTGGAGACCTGACTCGGGCTTCCCTGCTCCGCGGGTTGGTCTACGTCATTACATCAGCACCTCCTTCGCTGTGCAGCTCCGCTCCTCGGGGTTGCCTCTCCAGAATACCTCCTGCATAGCCAGTCTCATGCCTCCCACTCTACGGCCTGCCTAGTGCCTTCCCCCTCGGGGGTCTCTGCCCAGGTATTATCTCCAGCCTGTCTACCTACTGGGGGATTCTGCCTGGCTCCTTGGGATCTCTCCATAGCCTCACCCAGAGCTCCCTGCTGTGCCTGACCTCGCCTCCCGACGGTGTGGAGCTGTGGGGCTCCTCCCCACAGGTGGTAACAACTCTCACCTCGGGACAAGGGTCCACATACCTACAAACCATAACAATTTCATTTGTGAGAGTAGCTATATGATTGGAGACATAAAAACTTCCCATAATTTGAGGGATTCTTCTATGGACTTATCGGAATTAAAAGCTGAATATCATCAGCATAAATAAAATGAATAATATCGAGTCCAGACAGAAGCTTACATAATGGTAGTAGGTATATGTTAAAAAGAGTTGCTGACAACAACGAACCTTGTGGGACTCCAGCATTAATTCTTACTTTTGCAGAGAGACAGTTGTTTAACCTAACTTGAAAGTGTCAATCATTAAGAAATGATTTGAACCAGGAAAGTACGGTCCCTGTCAGCCCAATATCAATTAATCTTTGGATCAGAATTTCATAATCTACAGTGTCAAATGCTGCTGATAGATCTAGGAGGATCAAAAGATAAGATTGACCAGAATCAAAACCTTTGAGGACTGTATCTGATAGAGCTAGTAAAAGAGATTCAGTACTAAAGAACTTACGAAAACCAAATTGAGGAAAGAGAATATTATTAGTCTAAATAATCTGCTATTTTTTCAGTTATCTTTGCCAAGAAGGGAAGATTAAAAATAGGTCTAAAGTTGTTAAAATCAGTAATGTCAGATTTATTATTTTTAAGGATGGGTTTAACCATGGCACATTTTAAAGTGCTTGCTACTTTCCCTTCTGATAGGAATAGATTAACTATCCTTGTGATGGATGGAACGATGAGGTTGAGAACTAGTTTGAGATATTTAACAGAAATAGAGTCAAATGGGTGATTTGTAGGTTTTAAATTGGATAAGATGGATTGTGTTTCTAATGTGCTGTTGGCTCAAAACTAGACCAAGTGATTAAAGAATTTAAAGGAAGGGAAATTTTTTGATATACAGTGGGAGTTTGAGATTTCAAAATGTTTTAAATTTTAGAGCTGAAGAAGTTTGCAAGTTCATTGCATTTAGTTTGAGAAGTCTCAGAGTTTAGAATAGGGTTAGCTGAAAGAGGTGAGGTGAGACTTTGAACTAATATAAAAAGTGCTTTTGGATTGAATTTTAGATCATGAATTTTATTTCCGTAATATGTACGCTTGGCTTTATTAATCGCAGTTCTATATTTAGCTAGCAAAATTCTATAAGATGCGAGAGAATTATCATTAGGGTATTTACGCCAAGTTTTTTCTTTTTTTCTTAAAAGAGTCTTAATAGATTTCAAATCTTTAGTGTACCAGGGAGCACCATCTTTTTTGTTACTGGAAATGGTTAGTGATAACAGGGCTTATATCTTCTGCTAATGAATTCATAGCATCACTCCAGGATGAAATAGCAGAATTTTCAAAAGAGAGGCTATCAATGATTGGTGGTAGGCAATTAATAAGATCTATCTTAATTGGTTTTCTAAATGAAAAGGTAGAGTCATTAGAAAAGTAGTTAGAAGAATTACGTTCAACTTTGAAGGTGGCTGAAATCAGCCTGTGATCAGACCAGGGAATAGTTTTAATCTCATAGTGCGTGTTTGAAGCAGCAAATTCATTGGTGAAAATTACTGTAAGTCCAGTGAATGTCCCCCTTTGTGTGTGGGGCCTTTAATGATTTGTTCCCAACCCATGGCTTTCACTGAATTCAGAAATATTTCACAGGTAGAACATAAAAGGTAGAACATCGATGTGTAAATTAAAGTCCCCCATGATAATGGTGGGAAGATCTGGGGAGAGGTTATTAGCAAAAAGCTCAATTAGAGGTGAACAGTTGTGTTCAAGAGACTTGGGCAGACAATAAATTAAACATATTTGAAAAGATATGGATTTAAACAAAGCAACTTCAAAAGGGGGGGGGGGGGAAATGGTGACCTGAATTTGTTGTAGGTGGACTATTTTTTTGGCTATCAGCATAATACCCCCTCCCTTATGATTTGGGTGTGGTATTGAAAATACATCATAATCATCATTCATAATTTGATTAATCAAAACAGCAGCAGTGGTTTTAAGCCAAGTTTCAGTGATGCCACATATTGATGGAGAGAAATCGGTTAAAAGATCATTTAAAATAGGAATTTTTTTTTAGCAATGGATTGAACATTAAATAAAATTAAGGATAAAGTTAAGCAGGTAGAAAGAAAAAGTTTAGAGTTCAGAGGAATTTCACGCAGGGTCTTCTGTTGAATAGATTTGATTTTGATGAAATGTGTTGATTGTCCATATTTCCCACAATTAGTAATGGGTTTTATTTGCTGGAAAATGTCCCCTTCAATGCTGCTAAGTTAAATAAATTTAAGGTTGTACAGACTTGAGATCCACTTGAAATTCTTGATCTTAGGGGTGACATGATGGGGCCTGCTCCTTTTGTGCACTTCTTCGGCGCCCCTGATGATGTCACTTCAGGGGAGGAGTTTGTGTTGGGGGGGGGGGGGGGGGGGGTGAAGCTGCAGCAGTAGAGGCAGGAGAGAAACAGCTCCGCAGGTCAGAACTTGGCCAGTAAGATGGTAGAAAACCAGCAAATGTAGCCTCAGAGCAGCAAATATGCAATAGAAAGGCTTCTCTGCATGGCTGTCCATAGTGTCCCAGCATGTATGTTGCTATTCTCATGTGGATACAATAAATATTGTGATTGCAAGTACATCATTTTCAGATTATTGAATGATATTTGCAATATTTTTTTCGCAAACCATATCACCACATAAATACATGGGAAAATGTCCACCATGGTATTCATCACAATTCAGGCACTTCCAGGTTAAAGCACCTTAAGCTGTAACCCATATTCTTTCTGTATTATGTTACAATTACTTCCTGCCTTTACCTTCTTCCAGCTATCAAGCGTCCAAGTTTTTACTCCTTGTTAAATGTAACTTTGCCTTATTCACCTCTATTGTTATCTACTTTATGTTTTGCTTCAGTTATACCCTTGTTATATGTAAACCGATCCGATATGGTTATTACTATGAAGGTCGGTATAAAAAAAGTGTTAAATAAATAAATAAATAAATAAGACTCAATATGATTGGAGAAATTTGCTCTGCTGAGTAAAATACTTGGATCCTTTTCAAATTGTATTCTGCTTTGTATATTGATGGTAAGAACATAAGTGTAGCCCTTAACGCCAGGGTACATAAAATGATGAGAGGCACTGTCCCTGAATTTATTTAGTGGGTTCCAATTTATGGATTATGCAATTGGCAAAGTGAACTTGGCTAGAAACAATAGGGGTAGCTCATCTTCATTTGTCTGGTCAGGGAGCGCATAGGTCCTTCTCCCCTCCATGAATCTGGCTCCTATGGCTATACATCAGTGCTGGCACAAACAAAGCCTCATACAAGTCACACCACTCTCAGGTAAAACCAAAACTCTCAGCTTTATTTCTGATTTTACAACCAGTCACTGTGTATACATCCGTACAGTTCAAAACTGGATACTCAGAATTCATGGGATATACAGTCAGGGCAAACATCAGCAAGAACACCCTATTTGGCACCTAAAGGGTTAGTATACCACTATCTCAGTCTTCATGTGAATAGCAATTACATTTCCAATCTTACCGTATTTCACTGTTTCATTCTTTCCCAAACACCTTTAACTCGAATGGAGAAGCTTAAATCATAAACAATGCAAGCTCCCTTCCTCACCTGAGGCCAGGCAAATCATCACATACTCCCAGGTTTCTCATCCTTTTAAACACCAGGTCATGAGCTCACCTCCCCATGCCTCTTTCATACCACATATAACAGAAACCAAATCTTTTCACTCTCGTTATTTTCCCATCTCTCTCATCACCTCTTCTGGGACACAGAATTTATATCCCCAATATTTCTACAGTCACTCACACCCAAACAGAAGGATTACTCACATCACCATGACTTTAGGAACATCTTTTCCTTCATCCTGGGCATCTTCCCTGGACAATGTGCAGGCTTCCCCGGTATTCTCCACATTCCAGCTTGTATTTTCCTCAGGGCTCCCTGCATCTTAGTACTCCTGTTATCTCCTCTACTGGACACCATCTTCCTCGGATCCACACCAGCAGTCTTCTCAGAGAGAGGAAACGTCTCTCCTTTCACTCCACTGTTCCAGCCAGTTCCTCAGAGGGAGGAATCGCCACCATGGCCACAGGCCTTTTCCCTTAAGGGGAGAAGCCCCTGAAGGGCCCATTTTGCATTGGAGGGGTCCCTATGTCCCTCCCAGCCAACACATGGGCTGACTGCTTCTGGAAGACTGCATCCTGGAGGTCCCTTTCTCTCAGACTCCAACCTAGAAAGGGCAAATCCCGCCAAATTGACCGGGCTTTATACATTCCCGGGCTACCTCCAACCAATCAAAACCCTATGTCACTTAAGGGGATACTACACCATCCAACAAACCATCACTCATACTTTCCCCCCTACAAAGTGTCATTACCCAAAATTACACCAAGTGCCATCCATCACTCAAAAGAATTCAGCATTAAACATCCAAACATTTTCAGAAGAATTCAGGCAGCAATACTCCTGGGTCTTCATCACCCAAAACATCTGGTACTACTAGAAGTGAAAAGAGGCGGGCATAAATTTGGGGACTCCCCTCCTAAGAACATACCATGCTGAATCAGATTCAAGGTCCATCGAGCCCTGACAGGGCTTTTCCAACTCTTCCTGGCTAATAACAGTTTATGGGTTAGAAACCAAAGGAATGTCCAAGTTAAATCTTTATTTGAGAGCACAGACTATTTTTTTTGTACTTAAAGAGTGTGTAAATTTTGGCGCACTTTAGTTAAACAAATTTTCTGGCTCATTTTGGGGCGGATTTTCAGACTCCGCGAATAGGCCTACTTTTGTTTGCGCTCCAGGCGCAAACAAAAGTACGCTGGATTTTAGTAGATACGCGCGGAGCCGCGCGTATCTGCTAAAAACCTGGATCGGCGCGCGCAAGGCTATCGATTTTGTATAGCCGGCGCGCGCCGAGCCGCGCAGCCTACCCCCATTCCCTCCAAGGCCGCTCCAAAATCGGAGCGGCCTTGGAGGGAATCCTCTAACGCCCTCCCCTCACCTTCCCCTCCCTTCCTCTACCTAACCCACCCGCCCGGCCCTGTCTACACCCCCCCCTTACCTTTCTCCGGGGATTTACGCCTCCCGGAGGGAGAAGTAAATCCCCGCGCGCGAGCGGGCCTCCTGCGCGCCGGGCCGCGACCTGGGGGCGGGTATGGAGGGCGCGGCCACGCCCCCGGACCGCCCCGGGCCGTAGCCACGCCCCCGTACCCGCCCCCGAAACGCCGCGACGACCGGGCCCGCCCCCGACACGCCCCCCTCGGAGAACCCCGGGACTTACGTGAGTCCCGGGGCTCTGCGCGCGCCAGTAGGCCTATGTAAAATAGGCTCACCAGCGCGCAGGGCCCTGCTCGCCTAAATCCGCCCGGTTTTGGGCGGATTTAGGCGAGCAGGGCTCTGAAAATCCGCCCCTTTGTGATCACTTATATACAGCTCCTGAGGCAGCCCTGGGTGGGGCGAAACTCGGCCTGAGTCGGGCACATGTACAAACAATACGTCTGCTCTCAAATAAAGATTTAACTTGGACATTCCTTTGGTGTCTAACCTATATTATTGCCTAAACGGCTTTTTTAGACAACCTACCCTCCTGTTTTATTAGTCAGTTAATAATAGTTTATGGACTTTTCCTTAAGGAGTTTGTTCAACCCTTTTTTGAACCTCACTATTACGGTCATTTATGAAAATGCTATATAAGGCATTTTTTAATGTGTTAAGAGCTTATTGCTGAGCTGCAGAGAGAGAAAGAGAGAAAAAAAGAGAGAGAGAGAACCTAGCCATAAACCCTGAACACTAGATAGGTATTTATATCTCTATGGGAGGCCCACCTAGTAACTCGAGGTAAGGTTTAGGTATTAGTGTAGGGGTTAGGGGCCACTTTGACATTCAAAGTGAGACATACAAACACAATAGTGCTCTCTTGTGAAGATTTGATGACCTTCAGAGTGAGGAAACTCACTCAAAGATGAGATTTGTGCAGTGTTCTCTCAGCCTAGCTTGATGGACTCTCTACCTGGGTAACATTAAGCTAGGTTGAGAGAACACTGCACAAATCTCATCTTTGAGTGAGTTTCCTCTCTCTCATAAACTGCCTATTACCATAAAACACACCCCTTTTTCTATTGCAGACGATATTTAGTGCATTTTGATAAATCCAGGTCTATGTTAGTTGCCTTGACCACATCCTCTGGCAACATATTCCATAGCTTGATTGTGCGCTGAGTGAAAAATATGATTTGTTTTAAATCTGCCAGTTGCTATTTTCATGGAGTGTCCCTTACTCCTAGTGTTGTTTGAAAGGGTAAATAACTGTTTCCTAATTATTTTTACACTGAAAACTTAGGCTCCTAAGTTCAGCTGAAAATAGGGGCCTATCTTAGGGGCCTACTTTAGGAGCCTACATTATGGAGTTCAGCTTTTTTTGAATATCGGTTTCTCAGCTGCCCAAGGGAGCAGAGGGAATCATGGTCATTTTGCAACAGTGATACCTAGTGGCTGGATTTAGGGCCAATGATTGCAGGGCTCCAAGAAGAGCCCTGGGGTAAATTTTTCAATTGCTGCGATAACTGAACTAAAGTAAGTCAGAAGAAGGTATAAAATAGGGGGAAATCCCTCTGCCAGCCTACTGCATGAGTAAATATATATTCATATCTGGCAGCTCGAGGAAGTGGATAAAATAAGACAGGGTGCCAGAAAGAGCCCTGGTGCACGGCTCCCGGCCTCAGGACCATGGCTGCGATGACCAGACAAGGAACAGTGAGAGGGTGGCTCTCTGGATAGTTGTGTATGAAGGCTCCTGATGCCGGAATGCCAGCCCTGGTTTTGATTGACCTGGAAGAAAAAGCAGAAAGGAGGAAAGACCAGACTAGGAAAAAAAAATAAACAAGGATTAAGAGAAAATAACTTATAACTCTTCATTGACACTTCTTCTGCTTTAACACCACAAACTTGTGTTTGTGAATGTGTCAGGTCTTTTAGTAATCTGGGGGTTGGGTGGGAAGAATGAGCAAATAGGAACACCACAGGCTTTTATTATTAAAGTATTTTTGTCAGAGGTACAGAATGGAAGAAAAATGAATAACAGGGTTCACTGCATCTGTCTTACAAACAACGATATTTTATACCAGTTGTTTACAACCCAGTCCTGGGGACACATCCGGCCAGCCAGGTTTTCTAGATATCCATAATGAATGTGCCTGAGATAGAACGACGGTCTATAAAAGAATTCAAATAATAATTTGCATACAATGGAGGCAGTGCATGCAAATCTGTCTCATGCATATGCATTGTGGATATCCTGAAATTTAGATTGGCCAGGTGTGTCTGGAGGACTGGGTTGAAAACCCTCATTTTATATGTTACTACTGTGGAATTTTTTTTTTTTTTTTAACAGAAGGTTTAATCCTCCTGCTTTGGCCAATGGTTGTAATGTAATCATGTCTTTCACAGGGGGTTTACTGGCAGGGAGTTAATCTTCTCATATTGTATAGGACAGACTCAATCGCAGCTAAAAAAAAAAAAAGGCCAAAAGGGACTATCCTCTTCAGCTCAGAGCTCAGAACCTGCATGCTTGGCTCTTAGCCAAAAGGCTGAGAAGCGACCTGCTTTATTGAAGAGCTACTGGCTAAAAGAAAATGCATATAGGTCAGGATTAGCTAAAATTAACTCGGGATGAAGCTGCTGGAAAATTAATTAAATTCAGAGTCGGCTCTCTAAGTAGAAGAGTCCATCTAATCCTGTCACTTTCTTACTGTAATACCCCACCCTCAGGGCACAAAATGATGGCAAGGTTTTCCCTATTGGAGTTAGGGTCCAACTCCCAAATTTATTTAGTGGGTTCCAAATTATGGGTCATGCAGGTGATGAAACAGACCCGAGCAGAGACAGCAAGGGTAGCTCACGTCCTCTTGACTGGTCAGGGAGAACACCAATCTCCCCCCTCCATGAACCCTGGCCCCTTATAACTATCCCTTGGTGCTGACACAAAGAAAGCATCAAACAGAGACACGTCACTCTTAGGTGAATCCAAGCTCTCAACTTTATGTCTGGTGTTCAAACCAGTCGCAATGGACCGGACTAGAATAGGGTAGGCATTTCATCACTGAATACTCAGAATTCATGAAATACAACAATCAGAGTAAATATTTCCTCACAATACCATCTGATACCTTCAAAGGTGAGAATACAAATCCCTCAGCCTTCACTCGTACAGGAATTAGATCTCCCAACTCCCTATGCCAAACATTTTACTGGAATATATGGATTACATTCCCTAAAACTCCACATAGCAAAATTCTCCCACTTTTATGTACACATCTTTTGACAGCTCTACTCTCCCCATATACATGGGACAAGTACAATACTCCCTTCAAATGCCTCTTGCCTTTAAATACCCGACTCACATCACACTCTTAGGGCCTATTCCATGACTCCCTGGCCACTCGACCTTCCACTCAGCTTTCTCCCATGGAACAATGTGCAGGTCTCCCCAGAGGCCTCCACGTCCTGCACTTTCGTGGGGCACTTCTCATTTAAGAACATAAGAACATGCCATACTGGGTCAGACCAAGGGTCCATCAAGCCCAGCATCCTGTTTCCAACAGTGGCCAATCCAGGCCATAAGAACCTGGCAAGTACCCAAAAACTAAGCCTATTCCATGTTACCGTTGCTAGTAATAGCAGTGGCTATTTTCTAAGTCAACTCAATTAATAGCAGGTATTAGACTTCTCCAAGAACTTATCCAATCCTTTTTTAAACACAGTTATACTAAATGCACTAAACACATCCTCTGGCAACAAATTCCAGAGTTTAATTGTGTGCTGAGTGAAAAATAACTTTCTCCGATTAGTTTAAATGTGCCACATGCTAACTTCATGGAGTGCCCCCTAGTCTTTCTATTATCTGAAAGAGTAAATAATCGATTCACATCTACCCATTCTAGACCTCTCATGATTTTAAACACCTCTATCATATCCCCCCTCAGCCGTCTCTTCTCCAAGCTGAAAAGTCCTAACCTCTTTAGTCTTTCCTCATAGGGGAATTGTTCCATTCCCCTTATCATTTTGGTTGTACCGTCTCCATTGCAATTACCAGTATATTTTTTTGAGATGCGGCGACCAGAATTGTACTCAGTATTCAAGGTGCGGTCTCACCATGGAGCGATATAGAGGCATTATGACATTTTCCGTTTTATTCACCATTCCCTTTTTAATAATTCCCAACATTCTGTTTGCTTTTTTGACTGCTGCAGCACACTGAACCAACGATTTCAATGTGTTATCCACTATGACACCTAGATCTCTTTCATGGGTGATAGCACCTAATATGGAACCTAACATTGTGTAACTATAGCATGGGTTATTTTTCCCTATATGCATCACCTTGCACTTATCCACATTAAATTTCATCTGCCATTTCGATGCCCAATTTTCCAGTCTCACAAGGTCTTCCTGTAATTTATCACAATCTGCTTGTGATTTAACTACTCTGAACAATTTTGTATCATCTGCAAATTTGATTACCTTACTCGTCGTATTTATTTCCAAATCATTTATAAATATATTGAAAAATAAGGGTCCCAATACAGATCCCTGAGGCACTCCACTGCCCACTCCCTTCCACTGAGAAAATTGTCCATTTAATCCTACTCTCTGTTTCCTGTCTTTTAGCCAGTTTGTAATCCACGAAAGGACATCACCACCTATCCCATGACTTTTTACATTTCCTAGAAACCTCTCATGAGGAACTTTGTCAAACGTCTTCTGATAATCCAAGTACACTACATCTACCGGTTATCCTCATGTTTATTAACTCCTTCAAAAAAGTGAAGCAGATTTGTGAGGCAAGACTTGCCTTGGGTAAAGCCATGCTGACTTTGTTCCATTAAACCATGTCTTTCTATATGTTCTGTGATTTTGATGTTTAGAACACTTTCCACTATTTTTCCTGGCACTGAAGTCAAGCTAACCGGTGTGTAGTTTCCCGGATCGCCTCTGGAGCTCTCTTTAAATATTGGGGTTATATTAGCTATCCTCCAGTCTTCAGGTACAATGAATGATTTTAATGATAGGTTACAAATTTTTACAAATTTTTACTAATAGGTCTGAAATTTCATTTATGAGTTCCTTCAGAACTCTGGAGTGTATACCATTCAGTCCATGTGATTTACTACTCTTCAGTTTGTCAAACAGGCCTAGGTTCACCGTGATTTGGTTCAGAACATCTGAATCATTACCCATGACAACCTTCTCCAGTATGGGTACCTCCCCAACATCCTCTTCAGTAAACACCGAAGCAAAGAAATCATTTAATCTTTCCATGAAGTGCCCCTTTAACCCCTTGATCATCTAATGGTCCAACTGACTCCCTCACAGGCTTTCTGCTTTGGATATATTTAAAAAAGTTTTTACTGTGAGTTTTTGCCTCTACGGCCAACTTCTTTTCAAATTCTCTCTTATCCTGTCTTATCAATGTCTTACATTTAACTTGCCAACGCTTATCCTATTTTCTTCTGTTGGATCCTTCTTCCAATTTTTGAATGAAGATCTTTTGGCTAAAATAGCTTTTTTCACCTCCCCTTTTAACCATGCCGGTAATCATTTTGTCTTCTTTCCACCTTTTTTAATGTGTGGAATACATCTGGACTGTGCTTCTAGGATGGTATTTTTTAACAATGACCACGCCTCTTGCACCCTTTTTACCTTTGTAGCTGCTCCTTTCAGATTTTTTCTAACAATTTTTCTCATTTTATCAAAGTTTAGCATGAGAGCCATGGATTTACTTACTGTCCCCTTTCCAGTCATTAATTCAAATTTGATCATATTATGATCACTATTGCCAAGCAGCCCTACCACCGTTACCTCTCTCACCAAATCCTGTGCTCTACTGAGAATTAGATCTAAAATTGCTCCCTCTCTTGTCGGTTCCTGAATCAATTGCTCCATAAAAATGTCATTTATTCCATCCAGGAACTTTATGTCTCTAGCATGTACCGATGATACATTTATCCAGTCAATACTGGGGTAATTGAAGTCTCCCATTATTACCGCACTACCAATTTGGTTAGCTTCCCTAATTTCTCTTAGCATTTCACTGTCAGTCTCACCATCTTGACCAGGTGGACGGTAGTATACTCCTATCACTATAGTCTTCCCCGACACACAAGGGATTTCTACCCATAAAGATTCAATTGTGCATTTAGTCTCATGCAGGATGTTTATCCTGTTGGACTCTATGCCATCCCGGACATAAAGCGCCACACCGCCTTCTGGGTGCTCCTCTCTGTCATTGCGATATAATTTGTACCCCGGTATAGCACTGTCTCATTGATTGTCCTCCTTCCACCATGTCTCTGAGATGCCAATTAAGTCTATGTCATCATTCAGTGCTATACATTCTAATTCTCCCATCTTACTTCTTAAACTTCTGGCATTAGCATACAAACATTTCAAAGTTTGTTTTTTGTTTGTATTTTCATTCTGTTTTTTAATTGATAGGGATAAGTTAGAATTTTTTTAGCTCAGGTAAATTTTTAGTTAGAGGCACTTGGACTACTTTTCTTATTATTGGAACCTCACTGTCGGGATGCCCTAATTCTAATGCATCATTACTATCCTTTGAAGATACCTCTCTCCGAACCATTCGCTGCTGCTGTTGGCTTTCCCCTTTGTTCTAGTTTAAAAGCTGCTCTTTCTCCTTTTTAAAGGTTAGCACCAGCAGTCTGGTTCCACTCTGGTTAAGGTGGAGCCCATCCCTTTGGAAGGGACTCCCCCTTCCCCAAAAGGTTCTCCAGTTCCTAACAAAACTGAATCCCTCTTCTTTGTACCATCGTCTCATCCACGCATTGAGATTCCGGAGCTCTGTCTGCCTCTGACAACCTGTGCGTGGAATCACCCCTTACTCCTGGCCATTTCCTCAAGGAGAGGAAGTGCCTCTTCTCTACATCCTTGGCCTTGGGCCTTTTCTCGCGGGAAAAAGCCCCTGAAGGGCCCCCCACGCCATACCCAGCAGGGCCAGTGCAAGGGTCTGTAGCGCCCTAGGCCAACCAATGTAACACCGCCTCCCCCTGCCCTCCCAAACCTACCCTGAGTTGAATGTGCCCCTCTGACAGTGGTATAGAGTTATGGTCTCCCTCTTACAGTGTGCTCTCTCTCTCTCTCAAATTGCATAGATAATGTCATACAAACCTAGTGAGTGTTCCACGACTGCTGTCACCCCTCCTTTCACATTTTGCAAATGGCACACTCTCATGCCCGGCGACGCCCCACCCACTGATGCCACCCTAGGCATATTGCCACAATGAATATGCATGAGAGAGATTTGCATATCCTGGGTCTCCAAAGTATGCAAATCTATCTCATGCATATTCCTTATGGATATACTGAAAACCCAACTGGTTAGGTGTGCCTAACCAGGAGAGGATTGGGAAACACTGGTGTATACAGTGGTATAGGATGTAGACTTAAATGAGATTTTTAAGGAAAAATATTTTTATCAATACGTTATGGATATTGTCTTTATTTTTTTTGTTTTTGATATTGTTGACAGAGCCTGGGTAGTAAGCTCATATTTATTTTGAAATCTTTTCTAATGCAACCCCTCCATCCCTGGTGTCCTCACTGGCAATGGGGGTACACTCCTGGGAGTTGCTAAGGACTTGCACATTCAACACACCCCAGGGGTTCGCTCTGAACAATGGGGAGAAATTTAACTTCAGTGCTTTTAGGCTATCAGATTTTAAGGTGTTCTCTCCAGAATCACTCAGAGGATGGTGTTCCAACAAACTATTAATTCATTAATGCATTCATTCAAATACTTATATACTGCCTCCCTATCCTTTACAAGGTTGCCCAAGGCAGTGTACAAATTTAGAATTACTACTATAAGTAAAATAAACATAAAATCACATCCTACAGTAAAAAATAAATATTAGCTTAAATTAAAAGACAATCCTTGACCAATTATAAATATCACAACAGAATCATGGCAACCTTAATTCTACATAGGTGAGATCTTTTACGTGTGGGTTTTCGTGTGCCCTTGGGCCTTGGCCCAACCCCAGATGAATCCAGGACCGAACCGAGGGTTAGCAGCGTGTCCCAGCGGCAGAGACACGGTCTTACCCTCTGCCGGGCCTGCAAGTTCCCAAGGCCAACAAGATGATGTTGGAAGGTGAACAGTCCTCCAACCGTTCCAAGCCCTTTCAGACCTGCCGCTTAGGATCGGCATGGAGCAGCAGGCCGGCCTGAGAATGAGGGCAGACTGAGGCCTTGACACGAAGACATGAGACTATGACTGAGGTGAAGACATCACAGATGAAGGCTGATGCGAAGACATGACACCAAGGCTGATGCGACGGCATCAAAGATGAGGGCTGATGCGAAGACATGACACCAAGGCTGATGCAATGGCATCACAAACAAGACGAGGAACTTGACGGTCCTGACGAGACGAGAAGCTGAAAAGGTAGACATTGGCACTGTCTCTCAGGGTGCCCTACTCAGCCCACCTTCACGGGCGGACCCAATGGGCTGGTCGCGGACCACCCTGTCCCACTGCGTGCCCTACACAGCCCGAGGAGGCTGATCATGGACTGTGCGGAGAGCGGGACAAGCGCAGGAAGGAATCTAGCTGAGGCGGGACTTCGACGACGGAGCCAGTGTCATCCGGAGCACCAGAAAGGCTGGCAGGACAGGTCGACTCAGGAGCATAGGACATGACTCCACTGCCGGCATCTCCACAGACAGACATGTCACCCGGAGATCCACGGCCAGCAGAACGGAAGGCTCAAGAGCACAAAACAAACACCAAGGAGGGCTGTAACACCAGGAAGCGAGACATCAGGAAACCTGAACGAGGACCTCAGGTGATGAAGACATGGCAAGAAGCAGACGAGATGAGACGAGGCAAGGAGCTCCACGAAGAACACCAAGGACCTGATGGAGCGCTAGCAGGCAGGAGCCTCCAGGACTGAAGTAACTCCTATGCAAGTGTAACCCTTGAAGTTCAATTTTCTTTATGACTCCTTGTGTCTGAAACCTGCACTTTGATTCCCAACCCAGTATCAGAATGAATCCACACGCTCTTTAGTGAGTAACAGTTTTATCTTTACTGGAATGAATGACTGAAATAAATCTGTTCACTTCCTAAGCATCTGCATTTGTCATATAAACACATGTATATAGTACAAGAGAAAACTCAACTTTGTCATAACTCATGTTAAGTATTTCAACCAGAATCAGCATGTGATATAGCACCCGACCTTAAGCAGTCTCTGAACAAGCAAAGTCCCAGATTGTATCCTACTGTGTGTCCATTTGAATTTAGAGCTGAAGAGGGCGTCAGTACTGCTCTTTGCTTCAACTGCCAAATCCACAATACAGCAGCCTCTATCCGAAAGAAGAGCTTCAAATCCTGACAGGGCACAGTTCAATTACTCCCAAGTCGTCCACAGCAGGGTTCCAGAAAAGAGAACCTTAATCAGTACAGATAATATTTATTAATTCAGAGCAGGGCAGGAACTCTGTTCAAGCTGAGCAGTGATCTGTTTTCACATGCTCAGACAATCCAATTTTTATAAATCTCTTTAGATAAAGTAAAAACAACTTCAATACATCTCAAAACAATGCTAACTAACATAAATACATTACACATGAATACAATTATAGAGGGCTGCTCACCTTAATCAGTACAGATAATATTTATTAATTCAGAGCAGGGCAGGAACTCTGTTCAAGCTGAGCAGTGATCTGTTTGCACATGCTCAGACAATCCAATTTTGAATCTCCTTTCCCCCCCCCCCAGCTCTTAAAGAGACAGCACTCTATTGTCAGTCTTTTCATGTCACAATGATGATTCAACATTTCTCTGCCCTAGTTCCTAGAGGTATGTTACATGGTCCCCTCCTAAAACCTGACGTCCCCGGCAGGTATTTATGTCCACAGCTTATATATTAACTCTGTTTGTTTGCTCAATATCTCTTGCATCATACTACTTAGTTGCTGCATGGATATACACGCCTCTAATGGATTCCTTGAATATGACTGTCTCAATATGTTGTGGCTGTGCAACCCCTTGGGCAATTGCACTTCAAAGTCATCGAATCTACTAGGCAGTCTCCTTGGTCTCTGCGATCTTTGAGGTAACGGTAGAAGTCCTATTTTAGTCATTGATTCATCAAGAGTTTTCTTCTTCCCCAAGGAGGATGCATGCTGTTCTTCATTGACTGAGCTGTTCAAATCGCATGAATTGTTATGATTTACTGGTATACTAACTTCCACAGGATCCTCTTCCCATGACTCTGGATGAAACTCCTCCGCATTAGGATTTAATGTTCCATTTGACTGAATTTCACCAGTAATTGGACACTCATCCAGTTCAGCTGGATCTGAACTTCCGCTCTCCATAATAGAGCCATCCATACTATCCTCAGCGTCCTCCTTCTGCTTTTTCCTCAATTGCTTGGTACTATTGAATGGTTCACAGTGAATATCAGCCTCTTCTCTTCCAGAAATAAATCCACAGGGGCGCAGTAGATCCCTGTGTAACGTCCTTTCGGGTCCATCCCCTGTTTCTGGCTTCACCACATAGACTGGTATACCTTCAATTTGTTTTACCACAATATACACTGAAGACTCCCACCGATCAGCCAATTTGTGCTTGCCCCTCAACTTCACATTCTTGACCAATACTCTATCACCCTCTTCCACTGAGGATGGCATTACTTTCGCATCCCATCTGCATTTGTTGGCTAGTTGATGTTTCTCAGCTTCCTGAGTAGCCAGCTCGTATGCATACTTCAACCTCTGACGTAACTCTCGTACATATTGGTGATGAGTTTTAGCGTTATGACCCACTGGACTGATGCCGAAGCATAAGTCTATTGGAAGTCGAGGTTCTCTTCCAAACATGAGAAAAAACGGAGAAATTCCAGTACTGTCATTCCGAGTACAATTATAGGCATGTACTAGTGGCCGAACATATTTTCTCCAATGTTCCTTACGCTTATCCTCTAATGTACCCAACATTTCTATTAAGGTTCTATTGAAGCGTTCTACTGGATTTCCTCGAGGGTGATATGGAGTGGTTCTGGATTTAGTGCCTGCTATTCTACATAGCTCTGAAATGAGTTCAGATTCAAAATTGGCTCCTTGGTCACTATGGATTCGTTTTGGAAATCCATAGTGGCAGATGAAATTCTCCCACAGGGTAACAGCAACAGTTCTTGCAGTCTGATCTCTAGTGGGATATGCCTGAGCATACTTAGTAAAGTGATCCGTGACTACCAAAACATTTTGTGTATCCTTGTCGTCAGGCTCTAAGGTAAGGAAGTCAATGCAAACTAGCTCCATGGGGGCGTAAGCTTTTATATTTACCAAGGGGGCTGCTTTTTCTGCTCTAGCTTTTCTCCGCACACATCTTTCGCATGTCTTCACCCATTGCTCTACCCCATGTGCCATTCTCGGCCAATAAAAACGTGCACGTGCTAAGTCCAAGGTCCGTTCACAACCCAGATGGCCAGTTTCATCATGTACCCCCTCCAGAGCTCTCTGACGATATTTTCTTGGAATCACAAGTTGTTGGTGTGGTCCTCCACTCCTCATCACTTTTCTGAAAAGTACTCCCTCTTGAAGACATAGTTTTTGCCATTCTCTGAAGAATAATCGAAATTCTGGATGCTCCCGATTCCTGTCTCGATCTTCAAATTTCTCACCTCTCTCCAGCATCATTATGACTTGGGATAAACATGGGTCTTCCCTCTGGAACACTCTCCAGTCACCCAAGGTAAACCCAGGTAGGGTGGGTTGTCCAGGCCACAGGTCCGGGTCATCAAAATCATCTGGAACAGCATCTCCTCCTGCAGGTAAGATTTCCACCAAGGCACCAGGGCTGCACTCAAACTTGGAAGTAGAATGAGGTGTAATGGGAGTGTCGTAGTCTCCCGAATCTTCTGAAATATGTGTCAAAATAGAGACATCATGCTTCTGGAATGCCGCCTTACATATTACCTTAGATAGAGTGTCCATTCCTTCTTGATCTGTCTTCACACGAGATAGCATCTTGGCAACCCTCTCCTCATATTTCAAAAATTCTTCATCATCTTCTTCAGGATCATGTGGTCTCCTAGACAACCCGTCAGCATCTATATTGGCTTTACCAGATTTGTATCCGATGTCAAAGTTGTACAGGGAGAGGGATGCTAACCATCGATGACCTGTGGCATCCAGTTTAGCAGTCGTCAGGACGTACGTCAGAGGGTTATTATCTGTCACTACTTTAAACTCTGCACCATATAGATAATCATGAAATTTTTCACAAACTGCCCATTTAAGGGCTAAAAATTCCAATTTGTGGATAGGGTAATTCCGTTCACTTTTAGTGAGCCCACGACTGGCATATGAAATCACTCGCAGTTTTCCTTCTTGAATTTGGTAAAGTGCAGCGCCTAGCCCTGTAGTGCTGGCATCAGTGTGTAATACATAAGGTAGCTTCCAATTTGCGAAAGCCAACACACGGGCAACCGTGAGTTTTTCCTTTATAATTTCGAATGCTTTCTGACATTCTGAGGTCCACCGCGTACCCAATAGCTGCTGACTTTGAATCCGGGCTTCTTTCCTATCCTTTCGACTGTTTGTTAGTCCCACCAACAGATTACTGAGCGGCTTCACCAAGCGTGAGTATTGATTCACGAATCTTCGGTAATAGCCCGCAAATCCTAGAAAAGATCGCAGCTCTCTAATGTTTTTAGGTTGTGGCCACTTAGTAATGGCTGAAATTTTCTCTTCATCGGGGAGCACCCCCTTCTCTGAGATATGATGACCCAAATATTTCACTGACTTCTGAAAGAATTTACATTTAGATGGAGAGAGCTTCAATCCGCATTTCAACAGTCGTTGTAACACCCTCATCAATCGGTCCTCATGCTCTTCCAGTGTGTCCGAGAATATTATAAGATCATCCAAGAAGGCCACAACTTCATGTAGATTAATATCAGTCATTACTTTCTCTATCATTCTTTGAAAACTTGCTGGAGCATTTGTCAGTCCTTGAGCCATTCTCTTAAATTGCCAGTTTCCAAAGGGCGTGGTGAATGCAGTTTTAGGCCTATCCATTTCTTCTACCTCAATCTGATAGTACCCACTCTTGAGATCTAGTACTGAGAACCACTTGCTACCTGATAGGAGAGTGAATGTCTCTTCAATTCGAGGCAATGGATAGGAGTCTTTTCTGGTTATGTTGTTCAATTTACGATAATCAACAACCATCCTCAAGGTACCATTCTTCTTTCTAACCAATACCACTGGTGAAGCATAAGGGCTATCAGACTCCTCAATCACTCCTGTGGCTAATAGCTCCTTCAGGTGCTGCCTGAGATCCTCAAAGTCAGCTGGGGATACATGACGTGTGCGCTCTTTAAATGGAGTTGGATCCAACAGGGTGATTTTATGCATTATTCCTGGAATACATCCAATATCAAGGTCATGACAGGAAAATGCTCCTTTTGCCTCTTGATTAATTCTCTTTTCTATATGCTGTTTAAACTCTTCAGATATTGGAGAATCTCCGAAGTCTAGCGACACCTTCTCAGACTCCATGTTACCCTCTCCAATAGATTCTAGTTTAGCACCATCCTTATAGGTCGAGCCTGTAACGTTCATGGTCCTCACTATATCGACTGGCTCACCTACACCCAGTGTCCTTCTAGGAGGCAAACTGATGCTACAATCTGATATATTCTTCATTAGCACCCTAGCCTTTGTGTGCGACTTACTGCCAGTTCGGATGAGTTGAGGTTGTACTAGTAAGCCTCCGGGTAGAGGATAATTTTCTGAAGCCTCAAGCAATATGGACAAACTCTGACCATGTCTGGGCATTCTCAGAATGCATTCCACTTCCTTCGCTTCATCCCTTTCGAACACTATTGGTCTGGTGCTGGTCAATCTAGCCATCATTGGCCTAGTAACTCTTTGATTGGAACTTTGATGAGAAACATAGGTCTGATATGTAGTTACCCAATTTTTGTCCATGGCTAACTCCTTAAGGTAATTTGGGCCAGCCAGTTCTTTACAGTCATGTATTAGATGTCTGAGAATATTCGTTCCCACTATTAAAGGCAGGGGTTTGTTCTTTTGATCGGGACAGACTAGAGCAAGGACAGAATATTTGTTCCCACTTCCACAGGCCTCCTTGGGAAACTGTACTTCAACTTCAATATACCCCAGATAAGGAACAGGTTGACCTCCTGCACCCGTAACACAAAGTAAGTCTTCTAGCGGGTATAGCTTCCGATGTGATAAATAGTCTTCATAGAAGGTTTGTGTTATGCACGTCACTTGAGAGCCAGTGTCCACTAAGCAAGGGCACTGCACACCATCCAAATAAGCGGTTGCAGAACAAACCTTTCCCACGAGGCGTTTCAAAACATCATCTGGTAGAGGACATGGTGGGATATGATCACTGGATATTTTTCTTTTGGGACTTATCTGAATTGCATTTGGTGCCTTTGTCTGCCCCTCGCAAAAGCACCTTTTTAGTTTAAAGGAGTATTTGAAACCTGCCTAATGCTGGGTATTTTTTTTTTTTCAAATTTTTCCCGCAATTTCTGTTGGACTAGAGCAGCATTTACAGGATTGATGCATTCTCCCATCATGTGTCCATTCTCTCCACAGTTATAGCAAAATGAAAGTATCTTGGGATGATGCCTCCCTTTTTGAGGCATCTTCTCTACCCAAGAGTTTCTTCGCATCATGCTGTTTGCAGCAGGGCTATTTACTATTTCTGAATTGGCAGCTCTACAATGAGTGATCAATGGGGCGAGCAAAACATTATCTTCTCCTGAAAATGTTCCCAACTCAGATCCCACCTTAAACTCACTTGCCTCTGGTGTCATATGTTGAGCAATGCTTATGTCATTTGCTAGGTAAGTCCTGCTTACAGGTTTAATCTGGGTAACTCCCAATTGACGTATCCTCCTAGATTCTTTCATGTTTCTTTCTTCCTCAATCGTTCTAATTTTAAATAGCAGCTCCGAGTACTGTGGCAGTTTCTTCGACTGGCTCTCTAATAAGTCCCTCAATTGCAGTCGGGTAATCAGGGTCTCCTCCCAGCACCCACGTACAAACTGTTGTAGTAACTGCCTGTCTGGGGCGAGCCCAAAGAAAATTCCCCGCTCCACGACTTTCTGTAACAGGACCTGAAGCCTTCTCAAATAGTCTGAAGATTTTTCTTTGCCATTCTGGAAAGTTTCAATAAATTGAAAAAATAATTCCTCTCCATTAGTTACACTGCCATATGCCTTCTCCAGTTCCTCTAAACACTGCTCTGCTGTAGCGCTTTTATCTATGTAAGAGACAATATTTAAAGCTGGAGGAAGGAGACTTTCAATTAATTTCCTTTTTTTTGCACCTGCGGTGAGATCTGGATCCTGCAGTAATTGCTTAATTTGAATATGCCAAGTTTCATAGTCTCCTTCATTACTAGGTTTAGGGACATTTCCAGAGAAAACTTTAATTTTGTAGTACGTATGATTCAACTCTGCACCCTTTTCCTTAGGAGTTTTGATCACATGCTCCACTATAACCTTTGAAACATCCGCAGGAATAGAAATTGGTGGAATGGAATATTGAGAAGAATTGACTGCCACAGAATGTTGGGTCAGCATAGCATCCCGCCACTTGGGAACGTTTTTTTGGCTTTTAACTGGAGTCTGCAATATACTCTGGGGTGATTGATCCATATCTCGTGTTTCTTTTTCTTGTGACCCCAAACTCTCAATCATGAGAGCAGATGTTCTTTTCCTCAGATCTTGAATATTGATTTTATGACTGTCAGCTATATATGCTAATTCTTCTTGAAGTCGATCTGTCATATCTAAAAGTATGTCACTCACTAGTGGGTCAGTGCATGCTTCAGGGGACATCGACTCAACATTCTGTTCTGATACTGTCTCATCTAAGACAGGTAAAATTATCCACTGACTGTCCAGTTCCCCTTTTAAGCTCATTCTTTCTAAAATAATTATAGAAAGCGGTTCTTCAAACTCACACAAAACTTGATCAGATGACTCAGCTCTTAAACGTTTCAATTTTGTAACTACACCCGCTGGGCTTAATGCATCTTCTACACTTGCTAAAGATATTTCAGGATTTACAGAACTCAGAATAACAGATCTATCAGGAATACAATCATAGTACTTGCAATACTCCATTTTGTATGAGAAAGAAACAAAGAGAATACTGTGCTCACTTCACTAATGATGCTGGGTCGCTCAGTAGCAGGTCAGACAGAGAGAAGAAAAAAAAAAACACTGCCCCACGTTGATGCGCCAGAATTTGTTGTAACCCTTGAAGTTCAATTTTCTTTATGACTCCTTGTGTCTGAAACCTGCACTTTGATTCCCAACCCAGTATCAGAATGAATCCACACGCTCTTTAGTGAGTAACAGTTTTATCTTTACTGGAATGAATGACTGAAATAAATCTGTTCACTTCCTAAGCATCTGCATTTGTCATATAAACACATGTATATAGTACAAGAGAAAACTCAACTTTGTCATAACTCATGTTAAGTATTTCAACCAGAATCAGCATGTGATATAGCACCCGACCTTAAGCAGTCTCTGAACAAGCAAAGTCCCAGATTGTATCCTACTGTGTGTCCATTTGAATTTAGAGCTGAAGAGGGCGTCAGTACTGCTCTTTGCTTCAACTGCCAAATCCACAATACAGCAGCCTCTATCCGAAAGAAGAGCTTCAAATCCTGACAGGGCACAGTTCAATTACTCCCAAGTCGTCCACAGCAGGGTTCCAGAAAAGAGAACCTTAATCAGTACAGATAATATTTATTAATTCAGAGCAGGGCAGGAACTCTGTTCAAGCTGAGCAGTGATCTGTTTTCACATGCTCAGACAATCCAATTTTTATAAATCTCTTTAGATAAAGTAAAAACAACTTCAATACATCTCAAAACAATGCTAACTAACATAAATACATTACACATGAATACAATTATAGAGGGCTGCTCACCTTAATCAGTACAGATAATATTTATTAATTCAGAGCAGGGCAGGAACTCTGTTCAAGCTGAGCAGTGATCTGTTTGCACATGCTCAGACAATCCAATTTTGAATCTCCTTTCCCCCCCCCCAGCTCTTAAAGAGACAGCACTCTATTGTCAGTCTTTTCATGTCACAATGATGATTCAACATTTCTCTGCCCTAGTTCCTAGAGGTATGTTACACAAGGCCAAGAGGAATTGCAGGAACAGCCCTTTTCTAGGGCTGACACAGGAAACAGTCTCAAGGTGGGGCCCAGAGCATATCCGGCCATGGGCCATTTAAATCTTGAAGAAAGACGTGGCCGCGCGCCTAGGAGCAGGAAGCAAGAACTGTGCAGGACCGTGGACAGCGGTCCTGCACCGACGTAGACGTCGCGGAGAAGCAGGGCTGGGCCCAGAAGCAGGCCCTGGTGTCGGTACCGGCTCCTGCCGCTGCAGAAGGCCCCGAGGGCAGCTCCAGCCGCCAAGCCAGCTCAGGGCTTGCGGCCTCCAGCCCTGGAGAAGAGTGGGATGTTGGTGGCGGCTCCGCGCCACGTTGGAAGGTGGAGAAGGCCGCGGCTCCAGCTGCACAGAAGAAAGCACAATGGGCGGCCTCCGGGCTGTGAGAGAAGACAAAGTCCGTGGCTCAAGCCGCACAGAAGGCCCAACGTTGGCGGCGTCCGGCCGTGTTGGGGAGCAAGCAGTAGCATGGGGTAAGGTGCCTGCTCGCGGGGGAATCCATAGGTAGAGTTCATACAAGATCTGCATTTAAAAGCAGATCTCACCTATTGTAGAAACCCCAGGCATCAATCAATTCTAATAGCTCCAGTAACACTAGTAAGACTCTAAAAGTAAGAATTACTTAATTGATATTGGTTACATTTCAGGGAAAATAAATGTTTTTAGCTGCTGCTTCCTGAAATTCCCCAAGGGTATCTCTTTTCTGATAGCATCAAAGAGAGGGCTCTGGAATTTGGGCCCTGCTACAAAGAATATCCTCCCTCGGAGGTGTGATCTCCCCACCTCATTAAATGTCAATATATAATTAAAGTGTCACTCTTCCACCTGACCTCCGTCAAGAACAGTGTCTCCTGACCTTCAAGAAGGACTTAAAAACTTGGCTGTTTAATCAAACTTTCCCTGAAAACCTTGGTTCTCCTAGATGCAGATCCTAAAACATGAATACAAGACTTTAACTATTCATTTTATTATTATTATTATTATTATTATTATTTTTATCTTATTTATTTATTTTATTTATGATTGACTCACAATTTATTTATTGTGGCTATAGGCTTGCTGTTGTTCCTTAATTCCAATTGTTTCTAAAATGTTCAATGGTTTATATGCACCGTTTATTGTATCGCCTCCTAGCGAAAGTTAAGTTCTTTGTAAACCGGTGTGATCTATATCCTTTATAGGAATATCGGTATATAAAAATTCAAAAAAAAAATAAATAAATATAGAGCGACGCTGCTAGACTGGACTATAGATGACAAGCTGGAACATGCATTCCAGCTTCCGTTTAAGACACAGAGGGCCATCCGCTCTCAGTCCACGTAACACAAAACATAGTTTAAATTGGGCTCGCAGATCAAAACCAGGTATCCATCTGAGGGAGAGGAAGAGTGACAGATAGGGCTGAGGCAGGCAGGCAAGTCAGGAACAGACTCGGCAGACGAAGGCTAAAACAGGTTGGGTAGCAACATGCTCTACTCAAGGCAGCTGGACCTGTTGCTGAGGCAAGAAGCATTAGGAAACTGTCCTTACATAGAACAATGATGGTGACATCATCACTAGGGAGCGAGGGGACTTTCCTGCCACAGGTCCCTTTTAAGTTGTTGTCGGTCTCACGCGTGCCTAAGGATAGGCATGGCGCCATGAGGCTGTCGGCGTCCTGCTGCGTGGTGTTTGCCTCTGTTCACCGCCGACATGTTGTCAGAGTGGCCGGCCTGGTCACAAAGGTAAGGATGGCGGTTTGCAGGAGCAGCCTGCAGACCGCCGAACATAACAAAATTGTTCAAGGTTGTTAAATCGCAAGAGGATTGTGAGAAATTGAGGATCTTGCAAAACTGGGAAACAGACATGCAAATGAAGTTTAAGGTGGACAAATGCAAAGTGATGCATATATGGGCCGATACAATACCATGCGCTGTGGGCAGCACATGGCTCAATGCGCGATTAGACGTGTGTTTTGGACACGCGTCTATAACCCCTGATGCTAAACAGAGGTTAGTGCATCCCAAAAAGTGCCCAATCGTGCACGTAGCTGATAGCGCTAATCACATGTAAATTTATCCCCCCTGATGCAAAAAAAAGAATATGCTCCCGACACCCAGATTTTTACTCTCCAAAGTTAATGCCTGCCCTGGCCTGCCGTGCAGCAGGTATTAATTTTTGAGGATCCCAAAAAGGGTACAGAAAAGCAGAAAATACTGCAGAAATTCACTGTTTATTCCCTGAGATCTAAGTACCTTTTGGAATCCTGCCAGGTACTTGTGACCTAGATTGGTCACTATTGGAAACAGGATACAAGGCTTGATGGTCCTTTGGTCTGACCCAGTATGGCAAATCAAATGTTCTTATTGAGCAAATAAAGTTACAATAGCAATTGGAAAAAGAAAAAAGTAAAGCAACCAAAAATCACAAGAATTTTTCCTATCATCAAGCTACATTTTTTGGGATTCGTTATTTCTTTTTTTTTTCTAAATATTTAATTTATATGTATTTCAGATACATTTCAAGAAAACACTTGAAAATGCCATCAAATAGAGACATAAGGAAACATATCCAATAAAAAGGAAAGGAAAAAAGGAAATGGAAATGGAGTATATTGTCTCATATCTTCCAATTCCTCAGTATAGGAATTCCTGTATCACATCTTCAGGTAATATAAATTAACCAAAGAAAGAAAAATAAAAACTAGCAAGAGAGGCCAATAATGTGAACAAACATCCTTAATAGACAAAAGCATCCTAACTAGGCATTAGAAGATGAGCAAGAAATAGAAGACAATTTATTACTCAAGAAGGAAGACATTTGTGATGGCAGGAAAAAAGTATAAGAGACATTCAAATATTTAATAATACATTTGCGGGGAAACTTTAAAATAAAAAAGCTCCCATCTCCAAAACTTGAGGTCTCAATGATAGAAATTGCTTCCTCCTTTTCTGAGTTTGCTGTGCGAGATCTGGATAGGCATACATTTTCAAGTTTCAAAAAAAGTTCTAAACGATGGCGAAAAAACATTCTAAGGATACAGTCGCTATCCAATTCCATAAGAAAGGAAACAATCCGAGTAGCTGGTTTGACCAAATCCTTCTGAGATGTTTCCAAGACAGCTGTTATATCCAATGGTGACTTCTCAACAGGAGAAAGAGCCTGCATACCATTTGAATCAACAGTTCCTTTCTTGAAAGAAGGTATATAATAAACTCTAGAAATTAATGGAAATACCTGTTCTGGAATCTTCAAAATATCTACCAACTATTTTTTCCACATTTCTTTAGGAGCCACTGATGGATCTTTAGGAAAATTAATGAAACACAAGCTCTTCCCTCTTACTCTGTTGTCCAATTGTTCTAATCTGGAGGAAATACACTGATTTTCTTTCAGAACACTTTGTTGTAATTCAGTTGTTGTATCAAGATCTTTCCTTAAAGTCACATAATTGTTTTTATTCATTGAAATCTCTGTTTCCATTGTTTTCATACGTCCATCTAAAGCGGCCATATAACCGACTACTAGTCTAATTTGACTGGAAATATTAGTATTACGCGCTTGAATAGCTTCCCATATAGTTTCTAAAGTAATTGCAGCAGGCCTTACCAGTTCCGAAATTTGAATAGTAGGTAACTGAGTAATCTCTGCTCCATGCCCGGAAGCGATGCTGTCTTCAGAGTCCCCTGCACCTCTTAGTTCTTCAAATGGCATTGAAGTGCAGCGTGTTGGCTCTCAGATCTCATTACAGGCCCTGGCGTCCTCGGCGTCTTCAACCAGTGTCATTCCCCACAACGGCTCCAATGCTCACACTTCTGCCAAGGGCAAATCATTCCTCCGGGGACAAAGAGATCGAGAGCTTAGTGAGGGGGCTGAGTGCAACTTCTTCCCAGCCTTCCTCCAGCGAGCTAACTCCCGGAGCTAAGCCTCCCCGAGGCCGATGTACATGGTCGTCCATCGGGCCCAGCATAACATTCGAAGGGGAATCTGAAAGTTGCTCCTGCTCTCTGGCCCTTCTTTTCCTACCAGAGTGGGGCATGGTGTAGGAAAAATCGAGGACCTGTTAGAGCGAAGTCAAGCACATCTAGCTAGTTCTGCCATCTTGGAATCCCCTTCTTGGCAGCCTCTGCCGGGATTCATTATTTCTTGGTGATGGAAAACTCCTTTTATGTGCTTTCAGGATAGGCTTGCATTTTCTTTTGCTTTCTGCACTTCCCTAATCCAGTGGTTCTCAACCTTTTTCCCATCATGACACACCTGACAGACCACGCTCACATGTGTGACACACTGCTCATTACAATTCACGGCAGAAATAAAAAAATAAAGGTCCAGTATTATGTTTATTGTTAAGAATGACACAAGGATAAGATACGTATTCTGTCTGAACAGAAATTGCATAAATAGTAAACATCCCACACCAAAACAGCACCAATTTCTAGTACTCAAACAGTAAACACCTTACCTAAGAAAAGGCAACACTGAAAATATTACACCAGGCCTTAAGACATCAATACACCTCTTATTAGGAAAACAGAACAAGCCAGGCTACTATAGAGCCTTACACAGAAACTACACGCCAGCAGAAAACTTCACCTGAATCACATGTGCTGACCCTCACCTAACAAAGAAGAGACCAGAAACATGCAGACAAATACTGAACTGGAAACCGCACAAGTCTGAGTCTCTGTATGCAGTGTAACAAAGGAAAAAAATAAACACCACAGTCCTTATAAAACAATCCAAGAAATATAAAATCAATAGCAACTAAACCATACTAACAAAAAAAAAACAGATTATTTCAAAACAGCTGATGAGTGGAATATCCAATAATTAAAAGACTCATATCAAAAATTTCTAGATACCAATAAAATATTTCAAAATAGCAGACACAAAGGCCCAATAATGAAAAATAATAAGGATACAAAAATTGTTTTGCTCTGCATACCTGGGAACATTTGATATCCAGGTGCCCTGAGATTGTTTTGAATTAGCAGGTGGAATGGTTTGCTTGCAACTTTCTCCTCTCTCTCTCTCTCACACTGGCTCTCAATCGCTCACATATACACATGCTTTTTTTCTCTCACTTATATAGGCTCTTAATTACATATTTACACACATGCTGTCTATCTTTTCATGCTTAAACACACAGGCTTTCAATCACACACATACATGCTGTCTTTTTTTCTCACACACAGACTCTCATTCACATGCTTACAAACATGCTCTCTCTCTTTCTCTCATTTACATACAGGCCCTCGATCACATACTCACATATTCCCTCCCCTAAACCAGCTCTCAGTCACACACAGACACACATGCTCTCTATTTTTCTCACTTTCACACAGGCTCTCAATCACATACTCACATGCTCCCTCACCTAAACCAGCTCTCAATCACATACATACTCTCTTTCACATATACAGGCTCTCAACTATTCACATACATGCTATCTCACACACACACACACACACACACAGGATCTCAAACACATATGCTTGCTCATTCACTCACTCTCCCCCCCACCCTTGAACTAGCGGCAGCAGCAGCAGCCTCCTCCCAACCCTAAAGGCAGCAGCAACCTCCTTCATTTTCAGCCCTCGCGGAGAAGAGAGTCCCATCGGCCATGAGGGTTGATGTTGTTCCTCATTTTACTCCGAGCTGCGCTGCTAATCCTTCAGGCCACGCCTCTCTTCTTTTCTTGGGGCCGATGCTGTCCGCACTAGCGTGGTCTCTTCTTCCCACGCACGCACCTGTTGCTCACCACTTCCTCTTCTGGGGTGTGGGAAGAAGAGAGCATGTCAGTGCCACTGACTCCAGCTCTCCTGTCGTGTTCCGCCCGGGCTATCAGCATTTTAAGCACGGGCGGAGGGCCTATTTCGCTTGGATAGGGGGAGCAGCTGGATCAGAGGGGGACTTGGAAGTGTGGTGACAGACCTGCATGTTCTTGGCGACACACTGGTATGTCATGACACACCGGTTGAGAACCGCTGCCCTAATCAGTATTTACTCAGGCTAGTGACTTTTGTAACTGGATTTATGCATGGATTTGTCAAGCAAATTAGATAAATACAGCTGTTCAAGCTGAATCAGAAATAAAGAGAAAATGGAAGATAAAAAAAAAAAGTTCAGGTAAAAAATATTGTAAATACCAGACAACTTTTGGGATAAAAAAGAAATGAAGGACCAAATTTCCTAAGCATTTTTCCCATTGACACAACAAAGGCTAATACATAGCGAGTTAATTTACAAAGAAGTTATGTGCATAAAATTAGCATATATGTGCGTAAGCTACTTGTATTCGCATACATGCTATTTTATCAACATCAAAGTATGTGCATATTTTTGGTTTTGCGTGCACATATATCTGCACAAAAAAGGGGCAGTCTAGGGATATTCTGAGATGCGACTAAGAGGTACACACACAAGTTGCTCTTTTATAAGAGATTTACATGAATTCATTAGGAAACTTATTTGCACAATTTATTTGCTAATTAACTTGCGCTAATCCCCTTATAGAATAAGGGGTTGTGGATGCATGTCCAAAACCTGCATCCAGCCACAGGTTAAACAATGCACTTGACAGAGCGCACTGTATTGCATCGGTCCCTATGTAAATGTTTAGTTGGCACCAGCTATAACAGAAGCTCTGTAAATGAATTGTAAAATGATCAGATTTGCACAGTAAATTGATAGGCAAAATCACCTTAAGACATTGCTGGTCAGTGGTGAATAAAGTTGATGGCGTACCTTGAAACCACCCCCCTCCAACAAATTCCCACCCTTCCTTCTACCTTCTGCAGTGGTGCAGGCTGGCTCCAGTCTCTATCCCAGTCTCGTATTTATTTCCAGTGTCAGAGGCTCTTCCCAGGCTGCTTCCGTCTTGCATCTCCTGATTGGCTTCTTCTCGTGCTGGGCTTGACCTGTTGATTGAGAGATCTTCTATAGCTCATGGGCCATTTCATTAACATCAGTGGTTAAAGACACTGCTGACATTTTCTTATAATAACAACAACATTTATTATTTATGCAGCACTCAATGTGAGTGTTTGAGAATGTTGTCTGGCTTTTGTACAAAAATTATAACCCATGATCAGTTCAATCATCTTCTTTCCCCAGGTTCTATGAACTGTTTTCACCTGTCTGATTAGCCACATCAATGCACTCTAATTGTTAATTGCCAAGAGATTTGCTTTTAATTAGAAGATGGTTACCGACGATAGCGCTTGTTTTCTTAACTGATGATCCCTTAAGATTGTTAAAGATAACTGTGACTGGATTCCAGTGTGACCAGATCTCTGATTTAAGCTAAAAACATGTTAGGAAGGGTCTAGAGATGTACATTTCTGGGAAATTTTGATTTGAGGAGGAAAAGCATGAAAAAAATGGGAAATGGCTAAATTGGGAATGAATAAATAACTCTGCTTGAGTAGCAGTATAGTGTATATGTACATTTACTGAATATTTTTCCTTGAGTAATTATTACATAATCTGATTCACAAAATTATTTTTTGGTGATGTGCATTCCTCTGAAACAATATAGACAATTTCAACAACATTGTCTGTATCATTTCTTGTTGCATTCAAAATGAAACGATAGAAAACAACCACATAATTTTGTGTTTTCCTTCTAGTGTTGTAGTACTCATCATTTCTGCATAAGGAACACTTTTTCTGAAACATTAACCCCCCCCCCCCCGAAAAAAATGGAAACACACTAACAACAATGATAGTCGACCTCAAAGGACACAACACGACACAAAATGACATTTTTTCCCTTTCACACCCCTATTATTTATATCAAAAGCATCATTACAAAAAATAAACAGCCAAAACAAATACACTTGTGTAAAACAGTTTTTGAATTAAAAGAAAAAAAAAAAGTTTTTTTTGTTTTCAAAGGCAAGGTCCTGCCACCGCTACCACAAAAAAAAAAAGCCTCTTTTCCCAGACCCTCTCTACGTTATCTCTTTCTTCATCTGGAGCATGAAACTTGGGCATGAGAGGTCCCCAGCTGCGCATGCCCCGCCAATGCATGTTTCCTAACGGCGCTGGCTAACCTGAAGCCAAAGCCATTTTCAGTATTTGACAAACAAAAAAACAGTGCTGGCCTGGGGCATGACAAACACTGAAAATAATGCCGGCTTTGGGGGAACCGGCGCCAGTGGGCTAGGGCCAACTGAGGATCACGTCTGCTGACTTTGAAGCTCTTGCTGGAACAAATGAGGCCTGGGGGTGGGAGGCAAGAGAGACAGAGCCCAGGGAATATATATATATATTTTTTTTTAATGGTGGCTGAACTGGACCTGAAAATTCAGATTTTCATTTTGTTTTGTGTTTTTGTTCTTTTTACATTTTTTGTTTGAAATAAATGAAAACAAACAAAACTGAAAGAAAACAAACAAAACCCAAAGTAGAACGAAACAAAACCTGTGCACACTCTAAGGTCAATATTCAAACACTACCTAGCCAAATAAATTGAATTTATCCAGCTAAGTGCAGCTGCTGTTATAGTTCTGGCAGTGGACCCTTGGTCCGAGGTAGAGTCAGCGCTACCTAGGAGAGTAAACCCTCTTAGGTCCCTACCGTCGGAAGGCGAGGCCTGGTGATGTAGACGTGGAATGAAGACTTCACCCTTGAAGCTCGTGAGTCCCCCAGGAGGAGCCCGTAGGAACCCGGCCACTGGGACTTAGGAGACTCCATGGAGACCGAAGAAGATCTGGATGCAGGCGCCTCCTGCATGTTGTGTAATCCAGATAGCTGGCGCCTCCAGCAGGTCGAAGTCGATTCAAGTGTAGATCTTCAGAGAAAGGTCCGAAGTCGGTCTGAGGGACTAAGCCAGAAGAATGGTCGGTAGCTGGTCCAGGGGTCGAAGCCCGAGAATGTTCGGAAGCCGGTCCAGGGGTCGAAGCCAGAGGATGGTCGGAAGCCGGTCCAGGGGTCGAAGCCAGAAGAAATCCGTCCAATGAGGGGAGAACAAGGATCAAGAAGAACAGGAACCAGATGAGCAGGCTGCGGACCAAGAACTCAAGGCACAGGACCAACAGGACCAAGAGCCAAGATACCAAGGCAAGGTCTGAGGAGCAGACCTTGCCTTAAATACAGGGCACCAGGAAGAAGTCCCAAAGAGGAGCCATGACCATTTCCTATCAGGGCCCCTTCAAATCACCTCAGCAGCCGCACGTGCGGCTCTAGGAGGCCCGGCGGGGGCAGAGTCAGCAGAACTGTGGCCATCTTGGAATCGGCACAGCTGCGAAGAGAATCTCAGCGGCAGCTGCTGGCTCCTGTGGCTGTCCCAGGAAGGGCCCGATGCCGCGGGTGAGTAGCCGGCCCCGGTCGCAGGCCGCTGCGGCCGGTGGCCGTAACAGCTGCTGAATATCCGGCTATGTTCAGCAGTCGCCACTCAGCCAGATAAGTCACTTATCCAGCTATGCAGTTAACCAGATAGAAAGTGGGCGTAACTGGGTGGCACTACTATCCAGCTGAATTACCGGGTCATTCATCAAAATACATTAGGGCCTGAAAGCACGTTAAATGGCTCTAACACGTGTGATAAATAGCGCAATGCTCTTTAGTATGCAAATTTTACATTTACTATGCAAGTGGGAGGAGTTTGGGGGGAGTTAATGGAAATGTGGGTCTGCTAGCATGGAATGCAGTAGAGTAATGCAGGATTTTAATGCCCAAAATAACTACACCTTTTTTCTTTGCTGTGTACTTGCGTTATTGGGATGAAAATATTTTATCACGCGACCACAGATGATATCGCGTGTGTGTGAGAGAGAGAGAGAGAGAACATTAATAGGGTGAATAGGACTCCATATAAAAGTAGCACTAAGGTTGGCATATTCAACTCAGGGAAGGTGTGGGGGGATGGGGTGGGTTTGGGTGGTGATGTTACATACACAGTGAGAGGAATTAACAGCAAATTTGATATCACTGAAGAATTTCTATCATTTGAATTGATGAAATGTACAAAAGTTGATTTGTGCAAAGCAGTAGACTCTCTCTCCTTCCATCCATACGTGATAATGCTGTTGTGGTGCAATAAAAACAAATAATGTGCGACGCAATAATATACCATGCATTGCGATATTTGTCTATGCGATGCAGTAACTCTACAATTTGCCTAACCATGCCCATTTTTTTTTTATCACTGATGCTATTTCTGTTATATTTATAGTATTTTGATGCATCTAGGTCTTAGTGGGTGATGCATCAAGCAGCATTAGTGCTTTAACACATGTTATATTGCATATATTGCGCGATATATGTGATTTTTTTGCATCTCCTCACCCAGATACTCTCACTTAATACAATGATCTATTTTGCGTGCATCTTGCATGCATGAATAATGGAAATGCATGCAAAGAAGGTCATTACTAGTCAATTTGATGTAAATATTTTATTGCAGCCAACCAAGAAGGTGGTCACCCGTGATAAATAATAACACCTATTTGAAATGCATTAAATGTGCGGCGGGAGGCCTTAGACCCTAACACAGGTCCCGAGGCTCCCACTGCTTCAATGGCAGGGGGAATGAAGAAAAGTGGATCTATATACAGACAACAACCAACAAGGACTGAATTACATAGTCTGGGTAAACAAATAAGCATGGGTGTAGCTTGCTTATTGCGGCGGTTACTACCCCTTACTAATTAAGCTAGATATTTCACTTAGATGCAGTTCCAGCACTGCTCTCTACATTAATGATGGGGGGAAGGGAAATAGAACCAAAAGGTTACTAAGGGCCAAGATTAACAGATAAGTATGAGAAAAAAAAAGTGCGAAACTTGCTGGGCAGACTGGATGGGCCATTTGGTCTTCTTCTGCCGTCATTTCTATGTTTCTATAAGAGGCAGGAATTTAAAAGTTGCAACAAATAGGGGGGTTGGGCGGGGGACAGTGCTGACCCCCGTCTCAACCTGGGGCTGCCAGTCAAGGTGGCCCTGACTCACCCAAAATATAAATAAAAAAAAGAACCATGCGGCAACTGCCCAACCCTCCCTTCACCCCTCTCCAAAGGTAAAACATAAAATGTGGTCATTTGGGGGGCCCTACTATCGCAGTGACACCCCCCCATGATAGTAGACCCCTCTCCCGCGAAAAAGCATCATGGCATAGTGCATCCAGGGATTATTAGTCAGATAAGTAGCAATATTCTGGTTTATCCAGTTAACCAGATAAGTTAGATCTGCTCACAGCTTATCCGGCTAAGTAGCAGCAAATTCAGGAATCTTCAACATAGCGGTGCTGGTGAATATCCCGTGTATGTAATTATGGTGAAACTATACTACTACTACTACTACTACTACTACTGATTTTAAGGAACTGGAGTAATATATATAGCGAGTATAATTGATATTTAAGAAACAGTTTTAAACACATGCATCAAAATTTCCATGTTTCTTGATTCATAATTTCCTTCCCACAATCTGGATTTTCCCCTCTTTATATCTCTAGAAGGGTCATGATAAAACAGTTTCCATTTATTTCTTTATTTATTCAGTTAACCTATTGGAGCTAATTTGTAGTTTAGCTAGCTTTCTATCAAGTCATGCCAAGTTGTGATGGCATTTTATTGTGCTCTGGATGTCTGCCTACTGGGAACTGAACCAAGACAATCAATTGGGCTTTTGGTCACTATTGACCATCAATATCAATTGGGCATTTGGTCACTACTGACCATCACTGAGCACCAATGACCTGGTGAAAGAATCTGTAACCCTGTGGCCAATTTCTCCAAGCTAACCCACTTCTTTCCTTTGTCTCTATAACATTACAAAGAAAATACCTTTCCTTCTGGTGATGGAACTATCTTCAGAACGCTTTTTATTGTAGTATTTAGACCCACGTGTAATCAACAACTTACTCAAAATCTTTTGCTTCTGAGATATTGGAATAAGGCAGCTTTGGTTCTCATCATTCCAATGGTAAGTGTTATTTATGGGGCAAATGGTTCCATGAATAGTTACCAAAAGATGCTTTAGGGCAGGGGACCCCCAAACTCAGTCCTTGAGGGACCTCAGGAGTTCTACAGTAAATATTTATGAGATCTATTTGCATGCATCGCCACCATTTGATGCCAACAGATCATTTGCAAAGTCATTGTGGAAATTCAGAAAATCCGACTGGGTTGCAACCCTTGAAGACCAAGTTTAGGGATCCCTGCTTTATGGTTTTAACAACAAAGTTAAACCTAGATTCATCAAAATGCTATAAATATAGCGGAATAGCACCATGATAAAAAGGGGGCGTGGTTAGGCTAATTTCCCTGCTCCCAAATCGCATAGGTAATTTCCACAATGTTCAACACATTTATCACACTCGCGCTATTTTTTGCATTGCACCCTGATTAATCCACCACAGGTGCATTACTGACCGAAAAGTTTTTTATGCACTCTGCATCAAGCTAGGCAGAGAGTTCATCACTCCAAATGACAGAAAATCTTCATTGATGTTAAATTTGCTGTTCGTACCTCTGACTGTATACATAAAACTGCGCCCCCCCCACAAACCTACCGTGCCCCCCAAACCTCACCCCGCAATAAAAGTGCCCCCTCTTACTTACCACATGCATTAGGTCCTTTAATGCTAGCATTAAGGCCCTAGCACAAAATGATAAATGACCCAGTTAGTGGTCATTAGGTAGAAGACTGGGAAGAATGCAAATCCTTAGGACATAATTGCATAGGTTTGTGCATTAGCAGACAGAGCTCATGACTTTCTATTAATAAAAGGCACTGGCCTTCTCAGATGACTCATTTGGTCAACTCGTATAGAACAGCCTTTCAGCAGAGCCATCTCTGCCGCAGACTTTGGGACGCTCCCATTACTTCACCTCTCCACTTGTCTAACTCTCTACGCTTTGAGTCATGGGCACTCTACCCCACATTTTGCGTACCAAACAGGCTAACTTTCGCTTTCTGGATTTCTCTTTCCTAACATCATTTTATTGGCATTAACTCCCTCCTGGTGTCCCAGGAGGCTTCCTTTTTGGTAAACACCCAGTCGCAGCTGAAAACTCATCTCTTCAAGCTAGTCTGTCCCAATATTTGACTCATCAATTGCTTTCTTTTTGTTTCATCATCCTGTACTACATGCCCTATTAGCTCTCATTTTGTATTTCTTGTTCTAGGGCACTAAATAAACACTATATATAAGAACATAAGAACATGCCATACTGGGTCAGACCAAGGGTTCATCAAGCCCAGCATCCTGTTTCCAACAGTGGCCAATCCAGGCCATAAGAACCTGGCAAGTACCCAAAAACTAAGTCTATTCCATGTAACCATTGCTAATGGCAGTGGCTATTCTCTAAGTGAACTTAATAGCAGGTAATGGACTTCTCCTCCAAGAACTTATCCAATCCTTTTTTAAACACAGCTACACTAACTGCACTAACCACATCCTCTGGCAACAAATTCCAGAGTTTAATTGTGCATTGAGTGAAAAAGAACTTTCTCCAATATATACAAATAAATAAAGGTTGGAGGTCATCAGGCCTACGCTCCATCGGAGAGAGCACTTTGAGCAGCTTATGCTCTGCAGGGAGGCCAGGTGAGGAAAAGTTCATGGGGTGCAGATATGGAGGAAAATTACTTTTATGGGCATACAGCACTAAAACATATTGTTATCGACTCCAGGGTTAATATTGAAGCACTACATAATCATATATATGTTCATATACATATGTTTCTATATTTATATATTACAGCATATAACTCTGTATGTGTGCCTACATATGCATGTCTGTATCATTAGTCTTTATATAAAAAACATAGTTGCACAGCAGTATAACCCTAGCCGAGTTTAAGGAGATACAGAAATGTCATGTTCTGTAGAGGCCGTGCAGACCATGAAAATAACCACAGAAGAAGGGATCTGTGCAATTTTTATTGCTCTTGCTCCCTCTAGGGGAAACATAACTAATGATGCTTCATGATTCTGCTAGGATTTTTCATAATCTCGATTAGAGATGAGCATTTGTTTAAAATAAATGCATTTTTTGGAACGAAAAAGTTGATTTTTGGTTCAATCCGAATGGAACGAATCAAATCAAAGCAGTGTCTCTGAAAAGAGCAAAAATTTTCATTTGCTTTCATTTTGGGAAGTTTGCGCACGCAGTTCCTAGTTGCATGCACAAAAAGCAACTTGTGGGCATACATCATAAATTGTGTGCACAAATTGTGAATTTGTGCACACAACGTCCGATATGCATGCACAAAGTGGTGCACAAAACTATGGAACAAAGTGCATAAACTTCCAAACACGATAAAAATAAAGCAGAACAAAAAAACAAGTAAACAAACTAAAATGAAAATCTATGGCTTGCACATCCCTCTATGCCAACATTTTTGCCCTGCAGTGTATGTTCTGCATGTTGAGGGAGAAACTGCAGAATCAGCTCAGCATGACTGAGAAGGATACAAGGACATTTCCGTGCCAATACTGAACCAGAATGATAGCTGTTTTACCTTTTGCATTGTTTTTATATTTAATTACTTCAAGACGTACAGAATGCACCTAACCAACTCCTAGAATCATCAAGCTGTCATGTTTTTTCACAGGTGGGATCCCACTATTGCAGAGATGGTGTTGCAGCGATACCGGGGCCTGCTCCCCACAAAACGCATCATGGCTGTATGGCACGTTCTTTTGTGTCACGGCCAAAACACGGCGATGCAAAAGAACACAGTGAGCGGCCCTTTAAAGCGATGGCAGCCCCAACATCATAGGACTACCATGATCGCCTTAAAAGGCTGCTGGCACAAAAAAACAAAAACAAACTGGCAGCCAAACTGGGAGATTGAGTCGGGGTCAGTGCTGACCCCATTTCAACCCGGGGCCGCTGGTTGAGGTGGCCCCAACTCCCCCAAAATAGAAAAACATGTTTAAATTATGCACGCGGCAGCAATGGCTCCCCCTGAAGTCAAAGCCCCCCACCCCCTGAAGCGACTCAAACTCCCTCACCCCCCTAAAAAAAGTACTGCACCCCACCACCTTGCCCACCTCCTCCTCCAGAACCCCTCTACCTTAAAATGGATCCCGTGTTGGGGACAGGTGCACCCTAGAACCCGTCCTGGTCGGCACTGGGCCGCCTGTCGCACATCTAACGCTTTTCAAGGAGCCATTATTTTATTGTGGCTATCTTCTTGGTCGGGCGCAATAAAATATTTGCATCAAATTGACTAGTGATGACCTTCTTTGCATGCATTTGCATTATTTATGCATACAAACCGCATGCAAAGAAGGTCATTGTAATAGGGGAGGAGATGTGGGTGGGGAGATGTAAAATACGATATAATGCGCATTAGAGCCCTAATGCGGCTTGATGAATGATCCGGCAACTTTGCAATTTAAGTACCTTAATGCACAGCTAATTATGTTCACCAGTGCAGTTTGATATCTACACAGAAAATATCCTTTCCATTCTTTCTCTCTGAAAATGGTAATGATTTCAAAAGGGGAGTTACTTTGACGCTTGGTGCTACTGTTCCTAAGTTTCAAATTTGTGGTAATTCCACCTCTCTGAGTGTAATCATTACATTTCAAATGGGCATTTCGGTTTCTGGACATTGCAATAATATTTAAAATCTGAGCTAATGAAGTGGAAGGCAGCTCATTGATGAAGAGAGGGTAGGCAGATGTATTAAATTGGTACAATGAAAAATGTCACTGTCGATTCTTAAAGAAAGAAAGACATGGAGAAGGGGGGGGGGAGGGGTCCTGATGTGGAGCTGGTGGGAGGGAGGCTCAGAGATAATAGATTTGAAATATTGCTTCACTGAGAAGGCTGTGCATGGCTGAGCTAAGTTACCGGCAGTGGTAGTGCAGCCCCTGTCATAGGATCACACACTTAACTCTAGGGCTAAAGCTCTTTCCACATCCCATATAGTTCAAATAGCGCCGGGGGCAGGATAACTTCCTTTCAGTCTCTATAGTAGCTAGGAATAATCATGTTGCAAACAGACGGGTGTTCCACAACAACTGTACTGAAAGGTTTCATTCTTACAGGCCTCTTTCCTTTTTGCAAATTCCATGACACCAAGTTACATTTGGGTAAATCTTGACTCTGTAGTTTCTTCATCTGAAATTGTTCCCTCTCCGTTCTGTTGGCAGCCGGGGGTTCCTTCCAGGAAGGTCTTTACTGGTGGGAGAGCGGATCACAATTTAATTCCCCATTTTCCATGCCTTGACCCAGATGCCCTGGCATCAAACGCATTACTTCCATTGTCCCTGATAGGTGCCACTTTAGTTCAGTCACTGGAGACCGGATGGATATGTGTTTGCAGTGACTACGCACTGGATGGGTGACACTGCTCTCCTCTTCCTTTCTTCCCTCGGACACTGGAGGACTGTCCGAGCTCTCTCCCCAGACCTCGGATAGGTGGGTATTGTAATTCTTGGGCGCAGAGGAACAGATGAACAAGAAAAATCACTCCCAATGTTTTAAAGGAGAGGAAGGGTGGAAAAACTTCCTTTAATGAAATTTTGAAATGGAACGTCGTCTTCTCGTCACAAGGGGAAACTAAACAAGGAAAGTCTTTGAATTCTTCAATTCCTGGGTTCCAAGGTGCAGGGCTTACGATTTTTTAAACATGAAAAAAAACCCCAGGAACTCAAACAAAGACACTCCTCACTTTCCAACTTCTAATAAAAGATCTTCACAGGTACCAGAGGCCCTGATCTTATACAGGGACATGAGGCAAGTCCTGCAGCAGCCTGACATGAGGACGCTGGGAAATCGATGGTAATGCGCCTTTCTCTACCTGCATGGTCTTTCTGCAAAGCTACTCCTTAGTCAGGGACCCCTATGGGGTCCTATAGTAGCAGCGACCAAAACTATGACAGAATTTAAGAATGCCCGGGACAGATATGGAGCCCAGTGGCAAGGACCTGGATGCTGGACCAGTTATTGAGACCTATATGCTCAGTCACATGGAACATTACCGAGCCAAAAAGGGTTGACAGCATGTGTGGATCAGCAGTCCAACGACATCAAGCGGGCAAGAAGATCAGCCAACATGAAAGCTCAGGAAGGTTCTGACTGTAGGGGCAATATTCAAACTTTTACACGGCTAAACATGGGCTTACTTGCTTAAAAAGCCCCACTGAAAATGCACCCCCTTTCCTTAGTACCTTGTACTTTTAACTTTGTGAAAAAAGGGGCGTGGAGGGGGTGAAAGTCCACATGTAGATGTTATTGTCAGATTTCACACATGTACTTTGCACGTGCGTGCGGGTATAAAGTGCCCTCAGCTTGCAAGCTCAGCGACCTGTATCCGAACATCCTCTGTGCTCTTAAGCAGCAGAAACCGGGACGACTGAGTGGGCCAAATGGACCTTACCTGCCAACAGCTACTCATAAACTTGCCTTATTCAACTCGCTGCATCACATCCAAAGTATTTTCTTTTTACTAAGTTATCCCCAAATTTTCACAGTTTTCAGCATAAAGTAACATATAAGAGAGATTCTTCATTTATAAGGGGGGCTCTTATGCATCACCAGCGAAAGGTACTGAAACTGTACTTGTGTACTTTTCTTTATTAAGGCAAGTATGGACATGAGCAACTTAGGGTACAAGGTACTCATCTTTTGCTGCTCATTAGGAACTGCTTTAACAGTGAGCTGAGTCTCAGTGGATTCACGTTTCCAACGTTCGAGGTTGGTTACACAGCGATGTTGCTTTTCTGCAAGCCACGTGAGTACAGTCCAAGTCGCTGGCGTTTCTCTCTTACATCTTCGTGCTGGAATGTAGTCAGATTTCAGATGTTCCCAAGGTATCCTACTGAATTATTCCCAGAAGCTCACTGAAATTGACCTAATTGATGCTTTTTTCATTAGTACTGAAGGAGATTTCTGCAGTCATCAGAAAAACCCTGCTACTACAATGCATTGTTGTAGTTCAGTAGTCGCCATATCCAGCACAGCTAAACCATCGGCCATTAAGGGAACGAGTACCCAGAATTCCTCTTATAGGCGCATCCTGGTAAAATATCACTCTGAGCCCATTTCTCTCATAATATTTATTTAAAACATTTTTGTACCACCTCCCTGAAAAACAACTATCCAGAATGGTTTACAACACATACGGGGCCAGATTTTCAAAGGATTTACGCGTGTAACCGGCCTTGCACGCGCCGGGCCTATTTTAAAAAGGCCTGGCCGCGCGCGTAAAGCCCCGGGACGCATGTAAGTCCCGGGGCTTGCAAAAAGGGGCGGGGCGTGGACGGTCTGGGGGCAGGGCAGGTTAGGGGAAGGGGTGGGAAGGTCAGGTTAGGGGGAAGGGAAGTTCCCTCACAGGTCGCTACAATTTCAGAGCAGCCTGTGAGGGAACTTTAAAAGGTTGCGCTCCAATTTTGGAGCACAACCTTTTTTAAAATATACCCCACAATATATATAAAAAAATAATAACACATCAATAAAAATACACTAAAAAATTCAGTGATGTGGAAGAAGGCAAAATGTTGCCAACTTCCCCTTGAAAGACACATGGCCCCACCGCTAACAGACTATACAATCAGCAGCTCCTAAAATTTCCAAGATATTATCCACCCGAGCCCACTCACCAACAAATTTTCAAGGGATTGTCGTGTTAGTCTGGTGTGGCAAAAATAAAGAGGCGGGTGGCACCGTATAGACTATAACCAATTTATGGAGGCATGAGCTTCCCAGAACTGTATCTGACGAAGTGCACTCTGTCCCCAAAAGCTCATGCCTCCATAAACTGGTTATAGTCTATAAAGTGCCATCCGCCTCTATTCATTTTCACCAACAAATTTTTATAATAACAAACCCCAGCCAGCATATATATTTTGACAGACCCTAGAATATCATATTGTAATAAATTCTCAAAATTCACACATAACCCACCACCATCAGGCATATTAAGACTAATCCCACCTACCAGTCATGCCCTTAATATAGCCTGTAACATGCAAATCAACTCCGACCTGTAGCAAAAAAAAAAAACTTGCAAAGTTTTATGTTTGTTTTCTGAAGGTCAGGTAGTTGAGTTCTGATCTAAGGTCATATAAGATAAATCATTCCTGAAAAAAGAGAGACACAATTGGTAGTGACCTTGGCCTAAAATCAGGCTTTTTGCTTAATCTTCATAAAAGGAACATTCAAAAGAGCACCCTGGCTAAACCTCAGTGGTTGGCTTGCAAATTGCCACTGCAGTCTGTCCATTGCTCCTTAAGAGCCTGAAACACCAAGGTCATTAGATTAAAACGATACAGTGAATAATAGGGAGCCACTGAAGACTATGTAGCAAGTGAGTGACATCCAGCTGGGACACCTGTCAAGCTGAGGAGCTCTCTGCAATAAATATGTCAACTCCAGTTCAAAGCATTTGCAGCAATTTATTCACAGGTACAGTATTTATGCAGAACCAAAATAGCAATCCGACTTGCATTTCTGCGGGGTAAGACTAAACAGCATAGAGATAACACAAACAGTCCAAGATCCAGCCTGGCTCAGTTAATCCAATTATACCAATCTTCTACATACTTGCCACAGTTTTACAAACTTTACAATACTTACTTTCAACAAGACCTACACAATACTCTTCTACTTAAAGGAATAGTAACACAGGTATGAGCACTCACAAGGTTCTTTGGGTCCAAGGGCTCTCCTTGTTTCAGCCCTCTATCCCTCATGTCACCAGACCACTGTGGTGTTCTCAGCAATCTCTTCTGAACTCATGAGGATCAATCCGGATCCTCAGGGGTGGGGCCATAAATGCTTGCTTGAGTCTGTAGGCAAGTCCTGTCTGCGTTGCTCAACCTTTGATTAAGGGAGCCACACAGTAGTCAGGAGGCAGAGCTCCAGCCCTCAACTAGAACAGATCCCAATTCAAAGACAGTCAGGGCTCTTTTTGCCCTACCAACACACCAGTACATTACAACTCTTGCTGCCATATTCTGGTCTACCTGTGAGTCTCATTTAAATTATTATAATAGAAATGACCAGAGCTTGCCTAACAGTCATCAAGGAATTCATGCCCAAACAGGGATGACATTTTCTCACCACATTCAATTTGCTAAAGTCATTACAAGTGGTGAGTCGAACATGGGATTCCATATTAAGTGGGTAATTTTCAAAGATTTCCATGGAGGTTGTGTGTGTAAAATTGGCATTTATGTGTGCAGTAAGTGAAATTTTAGAAGGGTGGGCATATGTGTATATTCTTGCTGTCAACAAGAAAAGTCTACGCTTATAAAAGGGGTATTTCAAGGGTGTTTCAGGCAGGGTTTGAAACTACACGCACATTGAGGTATTCTATAAATGGAGTATGCATATTCGTCATCAAGGTGCTGACTTCTCTGTTGCCTGCAGTTTTTGGGTGGATGGGTGTGGGGCTTCCAAAGTAAGTGGTGGAGAGTGTGGGGGAACTGGTGAAGATATGGGTCAAATGGTGGAGGACTCAGTAAACTGGTGCCTGGAAGTACATGTGCATACATCAATCAACTTTATAAAATATCTGCCTCCGTTTAAAAACTGAGGGTTATTATGTGCACATGTTACAGTTATTTAATGCATAAAATATATGGATGTACTTTTATAAAACAGGTGTATAAAGTATGTGGATCCCTGCATTTTAAAATGTGCATGTGATGAAACATGTGATGCACATTTTAAAATGTGCGTGTTTCATCACATGCACATTTTAAACAGGTGTATGTTTGGGGCGGTGATCCATGATATTTTGTAACCTGGGCGGTTCCGGCTGCAGTTTATAAACCACAGGCGTCACTTTAGGCACCACCTACTTATGTGTGTATGTGCTGACTTACGCGTACTATTGAAAATTACCCTCCCTTACAGGAATCAAACTGCATGCCTAAATACTGTATCTCAGCCGCTCAGAATAATAGTAAGAGTCATTACTTTCATGGGAAGGATAGCATGGTGGTCTCAAGGGGCTGCTGTTAGAACCTGGCATGCTCCTTGGTGGAGGCAGTGGGGGTGGAGGAACGTTCTGCTCTGACCCAGGGAAGGGAGGGCATGAGCATGCTGCTGGCATGAGAGGCTGTGGAGAGAGTTGCCCTCGGAGGAAGCGTCTCTTCTAACTCTTGGCCCGTGGGGATTTTGGTTTGCTGGGCATAGTCATCAGGGCAAGATGGAGAGAGACACAGGAGAAAACTGATAAAATAAAATTGTGGTATGTCCTCACGACAGTATTATTACTATTACTATTACTACTGCTACTACTCATCATTTCTAAAATGCTGCTGACATATGCCATGCTGTACAGATACATGTAAGAGAGACAGTCCCTGCTCCATGGAGTTTACAATCTAGTCAAGACAAACATACATGATAAATGAGTCTATGGGAAGGTATTTAGTGTAGAAAAGTGGTGAAAATTTAAAAGCAGCTTTGAAAAGATGAGAGGTCCATATTAGGAACTGTGCAACTCGGCTAATTAGCTGGATAAACTTATGTGGCTATCTTAGTCTGTATACATTCAGCAGCCAGCTGCTCCACTGAATATATCCGGCTATCCTAAAGTTAGCCAGATAAGATCATCTGACTAACTTTACGGCAGGACTACGGGACAACCAGAGTTATCCAGATAACTTATCCAGCTAACTCAGCTCCTACCAGTTATACCTCTGGAACACCTCTGGATAAGTGCTGAAATATTCATTTAGCTGGATAACTTCTGAACAGGGACCTCTGAGTTTTTAAAATGGATTTGAATATAACCAGAGAAGGGGCAAGTCTCCTTGACTCAGGAAGTCGATGCGTATGGCATATGGTGCAGCAAGATAGAAAGTGCAGAGTCGCAACGATGGAGAAGGGCACAGATAAGTACCCGATGAATAGAGTTCATGATGTAGGGTTTAGCGAGAAAGAGAGAGAAGACATATAATGAGGAGCTACTGAGAGAACGCATTTGTTAGGTGAGTAAAAAAAGCATGAACTGTACGCGGAAGTGGACAGGGACCCGATGCAGACACTTGAAAAGAGGGGGTTACCTGATCGAAGGGACATTGAAGGAAGATAAGTTATACGCAGAATTCTGAATAGATTGCAGTGGAGAAAGACGGATCAGGGGGAGGCCTGTGAAGAGCAAGCTGCAGTAGTCCAAGTGGGAGGAGACAGCAGAGTAGATGAGCAATTTGGTGGCCTGCTCAGAAAGGAAGGGACGGATTTTAGTGGTGTTATAGAGGAAGAAATGACAAGCTCTAGCAGCATTTGGGATGTGCAGCGAGAAGGAGATAGAAGCTTCAAAGATGACTCCCAAGTTTATGGGCCAAGGGAACCTTGGAGAATGAGAGCAGCACTCATGAAGCATGGCCGGTGCTAAATGTTTGCTGCCCTGTGCAAACAATAACTGTACTTCCCCCTCCTCATTCTGTTTTGATTTTTTAATGCTTGACTTCTATTGTTTTACCCATAACCAACACACAATAGAAACAGTCTCTCTGTCAGTCTCTCAGTCTTACACTCTGTCTTGCATTCTGTCTCTTTCACGCACTCTCTCTTTCTCTCTCACACTGTCTCACGTAGGAGTAGCGTGGAGGTGACATGGGGGCAGTGTGCCCCCCAAACAATCCCCCAATAGTATGACCTCCATAGTTCTTGCCCCCCCCCCCCCAAACTAAGAAGACAAACTATGCCTATGTATCTGTTTCTGTTTTACATCCTTTGTCTCACACTCTGTCTCTACCCCAGGCCCTCCCTCTGTCCCCTCTGAAAAAATCCCAGCTATCTTGGCAATCCAAACTTAAAAAACTGCCACTCTCCTTAGGCCTTCACCCACCCTTCCCCTACCCAAACTCATCTTACCCCATCCAGGGAGGGGGGTGGAACACAATCTTTTTCCTCTCTCTCTCTCACATATAAACACATTATCTAATACATATATGTTCATTCTGTCACATATACGCTCACTCACACATGCTTCCTCCCTCTCTCTCACACACACACACACACACTCTCTAACATTGACTTCTCTTTCTTATATGGGGGGGGGGGGGGGATATGATACAGATTTTTAAATATCTGAAAGGTATTAATAATGCACAGGAATCAAACCTGTTAACCTTTTCCAATGGAAAGGAACCAGTAGGACTAGGGGGTCAAGGAGATAGGCTCAGGAACAATGTCAGGAGTTGCTTTTTCACAGAAAGGATGGTGGATGCCTGCAATGTCCTCCCAGAAGAGGTGGTGAGGACAAGGATGGTAATAGAATTCAAAAGGGCATGGGATAAACATAGGCAAGAGGAAAGAAATGAAGAACTAAGGTAACTGGTGGTAATTTTGATGTAACATTCCTGCATGACATGGAGCAGTAATTACAACTCTAAACATCTTGTTGGGCAGACTTGATGGATCTTTCTGGTCTTTTATACTGTCATTTACTTTGTTATACAAACACACACACACACTCACTCATGTTCTCACTCACACACAAGCTTGTTCTCTCTTTCATACACACATGCTCCCTTTCTCACTCACACTCTCTCTCTGGCTGCCAATGTTATGGACTCCACCAACAGCCCCACTAGGTCTTTTGTCTTTATTTGGCTGTGACAGGATGGACTTTGCCGGCAACCCTGCCAGGCCTCTCACCTTTCTTCGGCTGCCGTTGGGATGGGCTCTGCTGGTGACTCTGCCAGGCCTCTTTCTCTCTCTCTTCTGCTGCCGCTGCTACCTCCCCCCTGAGTGTGCCATCTTATGCAACTGCATAGTTTGCATACCCAGTACCACCAGGCCTGCCACAGAGACAGAAGAAGAAGGAAGAGGGGAAGCAAGATGGGGGGGGGGAACAAGAAGTTTTTTCTTGGCTACATTAAGTTTAAGGTGGAGACAAGGCATCCATGTGGTGATGTCAGACAAGCAGGATGAAATTTGGGACTGAACTTGTGCTGACATGTTTTATGTAGGAGGTAGAGCTGGGAATCATCAGCATAAAAGTGCTCCTGAAAACCATAGGAGGATCATAGGAGGAAATCAGAGGACTGCAGGAAGAAGTATAGAGAGAAAAGAAAAGGCTCAGGACAGAGCCTTGAGGCACATAGACCGATAGCAGAACAGCAGTGGAGGGAGAAGCACCCAAGGACTCAGTAAAAGTGCATTGGCCTTCATAACTGGCTTGCATTTGGGAATTTGTTTGTGCATTTACCCAGAGTAGCTGAATCTTATCTGGACAGACTGGATGGGCCATTTTGGTCTTCATCTGCCGTATTTCACTATGGGGGTCATTTTCAGTCCCTATCGCACGCGAAAAGGGACTTTTCGCACGTGAAAAGTCCCTTTTTGCGTGCAATAGCTAGATAGGGGCGGAGTCGGCACCGGAAGAGGAGGAGGTAGGGCGTCGTCAAGGTGGACGCGGCGGAAACTTTGCTGGCGGCAAAAAGGTAAGACCCCTTATCGCCACCAGTAGCAATAACACCGCGGTGGTGCGATTGCTGCCGGCTTTCGCAGGTCCGCTCCCCACTTCGCTCCCCCGTCCCCCGTTACCGCGCGATTCAAAGAGCTCTGCGATATTAGAAAATCCAGGCCTATGTTACTATGTCACCATAAGAGTAGTACATTGTATCAAGAATGCCTTTTAAAATGAATAGGTAATGAAAAGATATAATTCTTGGAAGAAAAATTAAGAGATTTAACAGTTTATCACAAGAGAAAACTGACCCATAGTATGAAATGTTAGAGAAAACCAGATACTCCAAAAATAAGTATGTGTGGTTAATGATATATGTTTTACCCATGAGGAGCCAATATTATGATTTGTGATCAATTTATCCTGCACCTTTGATGGAGCTTGAGTATTCCAAGAGCACCAAAGGTCTTTTCTTTAGATATTGATATTTTATTTTTTTTTACAAAGCATGTACATCATTGGTCTTAATTTAAGTACTATTTTATGAGTAGGCACCTTCATTTTCAGTGTTTATTTTTCCTGAGAATTCAATGTTATAATAAAAAAAAGTCAGTGGAAAAATGACTTTGCTATAACATACAGGAGAAAAATCAGTGGAAAAGTAAGTTCCACTGATTTTTTTTTTTTTTTTTTGCTATAACATTGAAATTCCCAGGAGAAAAAATAAAAACTGAAAACAAAAGGTCCCTATATATGAAGTAAATCTGTTTTGTGGAGGAGAAGCAGGACAAAACTTGATATGTATGTTAAGAACGGTGGTTTGTGCGCCCTTAGGCCTCGACCCGACCCAGACCTTCAAGGCCGAGCCAAGGATTGACGGTGGCTCCGCGTGGCTGAACAATCTGCCCTCGGCCAGGCCGGCAAGCTCCCATGGCCAACATCCGAGGATGTTGGAAGGTGAATGGTCCTCCGACCATTCCGGGCCCTTTCGGACCTGCTGCGAGCAGCATGGAGCAGCAGGCTTGGCCTGAGGTTGAGGGCAGACGGGCCTTGACATGAAGACATGACTGTGGAGTGATGCGAGGGCATCCAGATGAAGACACATGGCTGATGCAACGGCATCCAGGGATGAAGACAAATGGCTGATGTAACGGCATCCAGGGACGAAGACACATGGCTGATGCAACGGCATCCAAGGAGAAGACACTTGACATCCACAAAGGCAACACGAGGCATGAACATTGGCATTGTCTCTCAGGGCGCCCTTCTCAGGCCACCCGCGGGACTGAGTCATGGACCACCCTGTCCGTTACGCGCCCTACACAGCCCTTGCAGACTGGTCACGGACCACGACGGGAGCGGGACAGCACAGGAACACACATCCGGGACATGACGGCTCAGGAGCACAGGACAACCGTCCACCGGCAGGCTAGTCCTCTCAGGAGTACTGCATCTGAGGGACCCCCGGCCTACCGGTACCAGAAGGCTTGAGAGCGAAGACGAGGCATGGCGTAGGAAAGGACATCACGGAAGGCAGGAACACCAGGACGAAGGAGATAACGAAGACACCTGGACATGGACCTCAGGCACGAAGACTTGGACATGGAACAGCAGAATGAAACAAGGAGCTCCTAGAAGACTGGACGACCTTACATGGACTCTGGCAGGCCGGAGCCTCCAGAGCGAAGACTCACGATGATGCAAGGCACTGAAGAACTGATGGAGCAGCCCTTTATAGGGCTGGTACAGGAAACAGTCATCAAGGTGGGGTCCAGACACTTCCTGTGTCTGGCCCTTTAAATATTGCAAAGAGAAGCGGCCACGCGCCTAAGAAGAGCAGGAAGCTGTGCAGGGCCGCAGACAGCGGCCTGCACCGACGTAGTCGTGGCAGAGCGTAAACAGAGGCAGGACTGAGCCTGGACGCAGGCTCCAACGTAGGCAGCGGCTCCAGCCGCTGCAGGAGGCCCCTGGGGCGGCTCCTGCCGCTACTCCAGCCCGGGGCTGCGGCCTGGACGCCACGAAGATAAAATCAACGTTGGGGGCGGTCCCAGCCCCGTGGAAGGCCGCGGCTCTGGCCGCGGAAGCCAGGGTGAAGCAGGGCGGCCTCCTGGCCACGTGGGCAGGCCGACGGCGGCGTCCCTCTGCGTCGGCGAAGAGACAGCAGCATGGTAAGTGAGCCTGCTCGCGGGGAACACCCGCGGGCAGCTTCCATAACAATGTATGTCTTAAGATTTGGAAAAGAGACTAAGAAGCTAATGCCCCAGTTTCATGCATGTTTCATAGAAAGGTTTCCCATTTCTCATTCAAACAATCAATAATGAGGCAAGGAAACACATCTTTACCTATACTCCCTGAGGTGCCCATGTTATGAAGGGAAATCAGAAATGGAACAGATTGTTGTACAAGATACATTCCCCTAGGGGGAGCTCTAGGTTCAACATTAAGCAAGCTGTGTGGGATTATATAAGCAAGCAGGTGCATAAACTCCTACGAATACAATCATATTTTTCATTGCATAGAATGATAAGTGCATGCAGAGAGAACCAGGAATGAAGGTCGTTTACAGTATTTGTCCTACTTCATGAAAGAAATATGACAGTGACTTTCAGCATTGTGGTGTAACCCTATTGAACATTTCAGCTATTGCTCAAGAACATAGGTTATTATTTTTGCCTGCAGAATCTATGCATTGCAAAACAGGTAACAAGAAATTGATGACTATAAGAGCTGCATGTCAAATCTAATAGTGGTACTTCAAAACTTTGGTGGTTTTTTGTTTGTTTGTTTTATACAGTTTTACTTCTAGTTTGTTAGAGCCTGATTTAAACTATGTATGCAGCTGAGATCAGATTATTGATTATGTTGGCTGCTTTCCTCTTTCCAGAAGAATAAAAGTTGCCACATAGTTTCGTTGCATGACAACTAGCAAATAATTTGAGAAAGCCACTATGAGAACAAGGAAGGTCACAGAAGCAGCTAAAACTGTTTTCGTACTGAAGGTACTATGCAGGGAAGCACTGGCAATGTGACAGAGGACATTGCTTCATAAGCCACTGCATTTTGTACCGGACAACTGCATTCAGTGGTTCATGTGGAGGAATACTAGACTCTGATTTAAGAGAAGCTTCTTTTTATCATCGATTGTGTTTGTATGACCCTGGGCAAAGTCATTCTATCTCCCTGTGTCTCTGGGACCTCGTTGAAAACAAGGCATTTATTTTAATCTGGTTTTCTGAGTCAACATATTATTGTATACAGTGTTTCCATTTTGCGATGAACAGGTTGCGAGCCAATGAGTTTGTGCTAAATAGGATTTGTTGCAGCAGAGTTTTGCTGCTGTAACAGATGATGCACAAGAATTGCAACCTAGCTTAGTTATACAGAAGTTTTGTTACCGAGAAGCATGATTGCATTACAAAGCACTATTTACTGAAGCTTAGGTTAAGCATCATAAAGAAGAAATTACAAGAAATTTCAGTAACAATGTTAGGAATCCCAAGATTTGGAACTATTTCTATAAGCCTCAGTAGTTGAGCCCTTTCCCTACTGTAGCTTCTATTCTGCAAAATTTGGAGGTGTGCAAGCAGTAAATCACAGGACAGTCAAAGATCGCCCCTGCCTCCTTACCCTGAGCTGGCCTATATATATATATATATATACATATTTTTTTTTTTTATTTAGCAGCATGAGGAGCAATAAGAACATAAGAAATTGCCATGCTGGGTCAGGCCAAGGGTCCATCAAGCTCAGCATCCTGTTTCCAACAGAGGCTAAACCAGGCCACAAGAACCTGGCAATTACCCAAACACTAAGAAGATCCCATGCCACTGATGCAATTAATAGCAGTGGCTATTCCCTAAGTAAATTTGATTAATAGCCATTAATGGACTTCTCCTCCAAGAACTTATCCAAACCTTTTTTGAACCCAGCTACACTAACTGCACTAACACATCCTCTGGCAACAAATTCCAGAGCTTTATTGTGCATTGAGTGAAAAAGAATTTTCTCCGATTAGTCTTAAATGTGCTACTTGCTAACTTCATGGAATGCCCCCTAGCCCTTCTATTATTCAAAAGTGTAAATAACCGATTCACATCTACTCATTCAAGACCTCTCATGATCTTAAAGACCTCTATCATATCCCCCCTCAGCTGTCTCTTCTCCAAGCTGAACAGCCCTAACCTCTTCAGCCTTTCCTCATAGGGGAGCTGTTCCATCCCCTTTATCATTTTGGTTGCTCTTCTCTGTACCTTCTCCATCGCAATTATATCTTTTTTGAGATGTGGCAACCAGAATTGTACACAGTATTCCAGGTGCGGTCTCACCATGGAGCGATATAGAGGCATTATGACATTTTCTGTTTTATTAACCATTCCCTTCCTAATAATTCCTAACATTCTATTTGCTTTTTTGACTGCTGCAGCACACTGAGCCGACGATTTTAAAGTATTATCCACTATGATGCCTAGATCTTTTTCCTGGGTGGTAGCTCCTAATTTGGAACCTAACATTGTGTAACTACAGCAAGGGTTATTTTTCCCTATATGCAACACCTTGCACTTGTCCACATTAAATTTCATCTTCCATTTGGATGCCCAATCTTCCAGTCTTGCAAGGTCTTCCTGTAATATATCACAATCCGCTTGTGATTTAACTACTCTGAATAATTTTGTATCATCCGCAAATTTGATAACCTCACTCGTCGTATTCCTTTCCAGATCATTTTTATATATATTGAAAAGCACCGGTCCAAGTACAGATCCCTGAGGCACTCCACTGTTTACCCTTTTCCACTGAGAAAATTGACCATTTAATCCTACTCTCTGTTTCCTGTCTTTTAACCAGTTTGTAATCCACAAAAGGACATCGCCTCCTATCCCATGACTTTTTAGTTTTCTTAGAAGCCTCCCATGAGGGACTTTGTCAAATGCCTTCTGAAAATCCAAATACACTATATCTACTGGTTCACCATTATCCACATGTTTATTAACCCCTTCAAAAAAAATGAAGATTTGTTAGGTAGGACTTCCCTTGGGTAAATCCATGTTGACTGTGTTCCATTAAACCATGTCTTTCTACATGCTCTATGATTTTGATCTTGAGAATAGTTTCCACTATTTTTCCCGGCACTGAAGTCAGGCTCACTGGTCTATAGTGCTGAATATCACAAATAATTCTGCCATTCTCTCTAAGTACAGAACAATGAATTGATGGATTTAGGCATCATTGGAGTTACCTGCTCAAGGGAAGCTTCAAACCACAGCCATGAAATGTGTCTATGCAGCAAGTGTTCAGGAGTGCCACTATACATTTCAAGCTTTCTGTGCAAAGAACTGGTCAGGAAAAGGGATAAAATATTTGTGAAGGGCTACAAAGAATAAATAACACACTTCCAAGATCTTGGAAGGGAATCGTATTTGTAACACATTCATCCTCTGCCTGTGCCTTGGGAGTCAATTTTCTGTGTTATTCACAGAAATAGAGAAAGGAGGAAGAGAGGAGGGGAGCTTGGGGGGGGGGGGGGGGGGGAAGAGGACAATTAGGAGCTTTATCTTGGCTATATTGGGTTTAAGGTAGTGGTGCGACATCCAGGGAGCTATGTCAGACAAGCAGGCTGAGATCTGATTAAATTTCTGGTGTGGGAGAGGAAAATCTGTGAATCATCAGCATAAAGATAGTATTGAAAGACATGAAAGGAAATCAGAGCACAAAGGGAATTAATATACATAGAGAGAGGGCCTAGAACCCTAAGGCATACCGATTGATAGTGGGATAACAGCAGAAGAGGATCCGCTAAAGGAAACACTAAGGGCCGAATTTTAAAAGGGTTACGCGCGTAACCGGCCTTACGCGTGCCGGGCCTATTTTAAAAAGGCCCGGCGACACGTGTAAAGCCCCGGGACGTGTGTAAATCCTGGGGCTTGCAAAAAGGGGCGTGGCAGGGTGGTCCAGGGATGAGGCGTGGTCAGGCTCCTGGCACAGCGGAGATAAAAAAAATCAAACAAAAAACGTCAAAGGCAGGGGAGAAAGGGTGGGGGAGGTAGGGGAAGGGAAGGTGGGGTGGGAGGGAATGGGGGAGGGCAGCGCAGCTTGGAGCGGGCTCGGCGCGTGCAAGGTGCACAATTGTGCACCCCCTTGTGTGCGCCGACCCTGGATTTTATAACGTGTGCGTACCTGCTCGCGCACGTTATAAAATCGGGCGGACATGTGTACGCGCCGGGTAGCACGTGTACATGTACGCCCACGTGGTCTTTTTTAAAATCTACCCCTAAAAGTGGAAGAGGAGAGGTAAGAGAACCAAGACAGTCCTGAAATTCAAATGAGTATAAAGGAGTAGGTTGTGATCAACAAATTTCATGGTTTGTCTGGCTAAGTCCCAAATTTAGCAGGACAAGCCATTTTAATATGAACCTATAAAGAGATTTATAAAACCACTACAAATACAGAATAATTTCAAGTGCTTTATAATAAGGAAGACATAGCAGAGGCAATACTTAGTGTAACAGAATTAAAAAAAATAATGTATCTCCCTGGGTCCCTGAAGATTAGTCCTAGGAGAGAAAGAGAAACAGACCTGAATTAGCTCTTACAGAGAGAGCGCCTGTATTAGTTTTTTTTAAAATTGCTTGCTAATCTGTAGAGCCTGCTGCAGAAAGGAAATGTAAACAAAAAGGGCAAACCCTTGGACAATAAAGAAAATTAAACAGGCAGCAGAGCTAAACTGAGTTGTGCTGCTGTTTATTGCTGCTGCATGTGGAAAAAGAACAATTTGGAGCCAGAGTGCAAAGAGACTTGGAAAGGACCAGAAGCTGGCTTGTGTAGATGCAGCTAGTGAGAAGGAAAAGTATTTTTTGTTTTTTACTCAGAGAGAAAAAGAAATTATTTGCAAAGGAAAGTCTAACCCTGGTATATGTGGGTTGCATTTTAAATCCCCCCCCCTTTTTTTTTTTTTTTTTACTAGAAAAAGAGAATTTTTGAAGACAGGGTAAGCTAAAGGAGAAATTTGTGTGAAAGAAAATTTAGTTTAAAATTCATTTTTACCAGCAGAGATGCATGGAAATAGCAATCTGTTGTAGTTAAAAGTCTGAGTGAAGAAAAATGTGAATTTTTAATTGTGAATTTGGACACTAAATTTAAGGATTTGTTCAGAAAAAGGTTGGTATTAAAACCAGAAGCTGTAAGCATTGACTGAAGCACAAGTACTTTGGCAAGTGAACTACTGTTTGTGAAAGGGCAGTTTTTCCTTTGTGAGACCTGCACAGAGTTTGATTGGAACTAAATCTCCTAGTTAGTAACTGGGGACAGAAAATTGAAGGAAGATTTTTCTGCTAATATCTTTCTCTGCCAGTGCTATATGCCAGTAAGAGTGACACACACAAAATCGGAGAAAGAAAGTAAATTTGAGTCTCTAACAAAAGTTAGATAAGGACACATGTTTTTTATGGTTTATTTTTTTATTAACTAGCTCACAATCCAGTTCAGTGGTTCTAGCGAATGAGGCTTACGCTAACTAGATTCTGCTGGAAGATAACTCACAGAGGAAAACAGTCTCTCTTTTTTGACGTGGTAAAGCTCTGGTTAGGAGGTGGTGAGGCCGGATATGGACCAGAGGATTTCAAAGATGATCAAAGATTTCAAGAAGAAAAAAGTGTCTTACATACTCCAGCAGCACTAGCAAGGACTGCCAAACTGTGAGCTATTTCTTGCACACCTGTTGCAAAGACATTTCTGGCCAGAAACATAGAGAAGCAGAGACAGAAAATATACTCAGAAATATTTAGTCACGCGGAAAGCGGTGCACAGAAGGAGGCACAAGGAAAGACTGGTAGGACTTTTCAGCTTGGAGAAGAGACGACTGAAGGGGGATATGATAGAGCTCTTTAAAATCATGAGAGGTCTTGAACGGGTAGATGTGAATTGGTTATTTACTCTTTCGGATAATAGAAAGACTAGGGGGCACTCCATGAAGTTAGCATGTGGCACATTTAAAACTAATCGGAGAAAGTTCTTTTTCACTCAACGCACAATTAAACTCTGGAATTTGTTGCCAGAGGATGTGGTTAGTGCAGTTAGTATAGCTGTGTTTAAAAAAGGATTTAAGTTCTTGGAGGAGAAGTCCATTACCTGCTATTAATTAAGTTGACTTAGAGAATAGCCACTGCTATTACTAGCAACGGTAACATGGAATAGACTTAGTTTTTGGGTACTTGCCAGGTTCTTATGGCCTGGATTGGCCACTGTTGGAAACAGGATGCTGGGCTTGATGGACCCTTGGTCTGACCCAGTATGGCATGTTCTTATGTTCTTAAATTTAATGTTCTCACTTCTTGAGTATTGAAGATAAATATATTTGCCTGGTGATTTTCTGAGGAAAGAAACAGTGAAAATATTTTGAGAAAAAATATCACATCCTTGCTTTAACAAATCTGCACTACAAGTTTTTGTTCATAGAAACATAGAAGCATAGAAATGACGGCAGAAGAAGACCAAACGGCCCATCCAGTCTGACCAGCAAGCTTTCACACTTTTTTTTCCTCTTGGCTCTTAGTAACCTTTTTTATTCTATTTCCTTTCTATCCCCGCCATTAATGTAGAGCGCAGTGTTGGAACTGCATCTAAGTGAAATAGCTTAATTAGTTAGGGGTATTAACCACCGCAATAAACAAGCTACACCCATGCTTATCTGTTTATACAGACTGTGTAATTCAGTCCTTGTTGATTGTTGCCTGAATATAGATCCACCTTTATTCATTCCCCCCTGCCGTTGAAGCAGAGAGCCATGCTGGATATATGTGAAGTGTCAGACTTTCTCCCCTGCTGTTGAAGCAGAGAGCTATGCTGGATATGCATTGAAAGTGAAGTATCAGCTTATTTGGTTTGGGGTAGCAAACCGCCGTAACAAGCAAGCTACTCCCCGCTTTTTTGTGAATGCAAATCCTTTTTCCACATTTCCTCATTGCCGCTGAAGCTTAGAGCAATGTTGGAGTCGCATTAACTGTGTGTATGTTTATTGAATAAGGGTATTATCTCCAGGTAGTAGCCGTCATTGCCGTGAGCCACCCACTCTTCATTCTCATCCTCTAGACTTTATGGATCCAAAGAGTTTATCCCATGCCCCTTTGAAGTCCTTTACAGTTTTGGTCTTCACCACTTCCTCCGGAAGGTCATCCACCACCCTCTCCGTGAAGAAATACTTCCTGACATTGGTTCTGAGTCTTCCTCCCTGGACTTTCAAATCGTGATCCCTGTTTCTGCTGATCTTTTTCCAACAGAAAAGATTTGTCGTTATCTTTGGATCATTAAAACTTTTCAAGTATCTGAAAGTCTGTATCATATCACCTCTGCTCCTCCTTTCCTCCAGGGTGTACATATTTAGATTCTTCAATCTCTCCTCATAAGTCATTTGATTAAGTCTATCCACCTTTTTGGTCGCCCTTCTCTGGACTGGCTCCATCCTGTCTATGTCTCTTGTCTATGTGAACTGAAACTTATCTGATTTTTTGTTGTTGAATCCATGTACCTGCAAGAAAAAATAATAAAAAAAAAAGAAATGTAATATTTGAATTTCTTTGAAAAACATGAAAAAGGAAAAAAATTGTTAATAGTGAAAGGCAAACAGTTTACGGAAATAAACTTACTTGTTGAATATTTCACTTGTAGTTGTTAAAGGTATTCCTGGAAAGGGGTTTAAAGAAGTTTTACTTGTCACCAAAATAAATTTCTTCAATTCAAAACTAAATTTTATTGAATTTGGGCTATGGTATTTATTGCCATGAATTAACACTTAGGGGTAGATTTTCAAAAAACGGGAAGAGGCGTACTTTTGCTGGCGCATCAGGCGCAAGCAAAAGTACGCTGGATTTTAGTGGATACGCGCGGAGCCGCGCGTATCCACTAAAATCCTGGATCGGCGCGCGCAAGGCTATGAATTCTGTATAGCCGGCGCGCGCCGAGCCGCGCTGCCTACCCCCGTTCCCTCCAAGGCCGCTCCGAAATCGGAGCGGCCTTGGAGGGAATCCTCTAACGCCCTCCCCTCATCTTCCCCTCCCTTCCTCTATCTAACCCACCCGCCCGGCCCTGTCTACACCCCCCCTTACCTTTCTCCGGGGATTTATGCCTCCCGGAGGGAGAAGTAAATCCCCGCGCGCCAGCGGGCCTCCTGCGCGCCGGGCCGCGACCTGGAGGCGGGTACGGAGGGCGCGGCCACCCCCCCGGACCGCCCCGGGCCGTAGCCACGCCCCCATACCCACCCTCAAAACGCTGCCGACACGCCCCCGAAACGCCGCGACGACCGGGCCCACCCCCCGACACGCCCCCGACACGCCCCCCTCGGAGAACCCCGGGACTTACGCGAGTCCCAGGGCTCTGCGCGCGCCGGTGGGCCTATGTAAAATAGGCTCACCGGCGCGCAGGGCCCTGCTCGCCGAAATCCGCCCAGTTTTGGGCGGATTTCGGCGAGCAGGGCTCTGAAAATCCGCCCCTTATTGCATTTCAGGATTACATCAGTGATTATTTTGTTATACCCCCAAACCTTATGGCACTTACTTCTGTACCCTCCAACTATCAGTGCAGGCCTTGTGGGCCTACCCGCAAGGCAGCCTCAACTGTGCTGCAGCAAGAAGCATTCATGCTCATGCCTACCCTTATACACATGACAGGAAACGGGAGAGCACCACAAACAGAACATAAGGACAAGACCAACAAACACAAGTAGAAGGCCATGCAAAGAACAGAAAGCCAAACAATAGCTAAGGTCTAAGGTAAGAGTCAGAATAGCCATAACGTGGAATGGAAGAGGCTCAAAACTGAGGCAAAGAACTTACTGGAAGGCCGGCTTATAAGGGAGTGGAGTTGCTGTGTCATGCTGCAAATATAACTGCCAGGAGGTCTCCAAGCTATGGATACTTGGAGGACTGAGGTAGCATGAATATGACTCACTGAGGGCCCCTGCAGATAGGAGGGCTATACTGCAGCCAGGGTCCTCACAGTACACCCTAAAACATACAGATTCCAGATGCCCTTAGGAGCACCTCCCCCTCTCCCCAGATCCCAATTGAAAGGGGGGCGTTGGACAACTGGAATGGAACAAAACTGGAATGCAGGGTCTGGTTCAGAGTTAGAAGCTGGAAGCAGTGTCTGCAAGACTGTAAGACCTGGGGTGAAATCTGGAAATGGTGTCTGCAAGGCTGCAAGACATGGAGTACCTGGATTCAGGTCAGAGCCTGGGAGTGCCTGGATCAGGGCTGGAAATAGCTGCTGGTTGGATTGGAGCCTCTGGAGCAAGGCTAGAGACAGCTGCTGGCCGTAACAGAGGTGCTGAAGCAGGACGTGAAACAGAGGCTGGCTGGACTGAGTTCTCTGGAGCTAGCTGAGATGAAAGCTGCAGAGTAGAAAAACAGCAAGAGGTGTACTCACTCTCCCTCAATGAGGACAGGTGTAGTTTCTGAAATATCAATTCAAGGGCCCCAACCAAAGCAGATTCTTTTTTTTTATTCATTTTTTTTTTATTAACTTTTTCATTTTCAAAAAGATATTACAAGATTGTATCCATCATATAAGACTAAGGAAAAAAAATATCCAATATAATTTATACATACTGTGAGCATCTTAAAATTACAATTATAAGAAAAATATGGAATTTGGAGAATAGGAAACCAAGAGCAGTTTACATATGGGAATTACTTAATAACATTTTGTGTCGGACCGCGTTTTACATCTTTCCCCCCAGCTAATAAATCTATGAAGAATTTAGGATTAGGATTCAAGATATGAACGAAGATGATGAGGTTGATTGAACACATACCTAGAGTTTTGAAAAATTATAATGCAATGACAAGAGAACCAAATTTAACTTGGAATCCTCAAAAATAAATTCTCCCCTTCTCTTTCCTGTTGGAGGCTCTGGTGTTGCTGGAGCACCAGGGCTCAAAGATGTTTCATAAGTCTGGAGAGTTTGACCCTGCTCATGACCCAAGTCTCCTGTTGTGGAGCGCTAGGAGAGCGATCCCACTCCTGGGAGAAGTGTGTGCCCTTGGGCCGCGGCTCGACGCCAGAGGGGTCTGGAGAGGTGCCGCGGGAGGCGTGGCATGCCTGAGCATGGGCTGGACGGGAGCAGGGCTGGAGTGAAGACTGGCTGACAGGCCCTCCTCTGGACCTGCGCGCTTCGGAAGACCCAACAACGCAATGTTGGTCTTGTGAACAGTCCTCTGACTGTTCCCAGCCCTTTCGGACCTGCCGCAGGGTACGGCATGAAGCGGCAGGCCAGATGGAGGCCAGGACAGTGAAGACTGGAACATGGATGCAGACGAGACTCAGGAACGACGTAGACTCAGGCATGAGGTGCAGGATACACAGACGTGGACTCAGGACGAGGTGCTGGATGCATAGACGTGGAGACAGGAACGAGGTATGATGCATACAGGAGACTCAAGGGCGAGGTACGAGACTGGCAACATGAAGCGCCCTACACAGCCCTCCCGTGGGGCTGGTCACGGACCACGACAGGGGTTGCTGCAGGATACCAGGCTTTCAGAAGATTCAGGAACAAGGTAAGGCATTCTCACGGACTTAGAAACGAGGTGCATGGCTTGCATCACGAAGCGCCCTACACAGCCCCGCCCTGTGGGGCTGGTCACGGACCACGACATGGCTTGCCGCGAGGCACCAGGACATTTTGAAGATACAGGAACGAAGTGCTAGCTTTCAGAAGATTCAGGAACAAGGTAAGGCTTTCTCACGGACTTAGAAACGAGGTGCATGGCTTGCATCACGAAGCGCCCTACTCAGCCCCGCCCCGTGGGACTGGTCACGGACCACGACATGGCTTGCCGCGAGGCACCAGGACATTAACCAAAGCAGGAACAAGGTGCTAGCTTACAGGAGATTCAAGAACGAGGTACTTAGCTTTCAGGCGAATACAGGAACAAGGTTTGCATCATCAGGCTGGAAACATCAGGAGAGGAACATCAGGACTGGAACATAGACATCAGGAACATCAGGACTGGATCAAGAGACAGACCTTGGGACTGGAACGACAGGCAGACATCAGGACTGGACGAGGAGCTCCAACAGAGAACATGAAACAGAGGATCTTGCAGAAGTGCTGGAACACGAACGACTTCCTGGAGCAAAGGATCTCAGGAGTGACCAACTCCTTGCGAAGGCAAAAACACAGTGAAGGCTGAGCCCTTTAGTAGAGCTGAGGTGGACAACGCCCAGGGAGGGGTCAGCAGGGGGCCACACCTGGCTGGCCCTTGAAGAGAAGCAGAGAGGAGCGCGCTCGCGCCCTAGGAGGCTGGAGAGAAGAGCTGGAAGCTGGTGGCGTCCTCAGCCACGTGGAGGGCCCAAGGAAGCCGCGGAGCAGCCCTGGACTGGAGCTGGGTGAAGGCAGTTCAGTGGAGCAGCTCCCAGCTGCATGGACAGAAACAGAGAAGATAAGGCTAGCTGCAGGCACCGGCAGAGAGAAGTGCTGGCTGCAGAGGAAGCGGGGGAAGGGCTGACTGCAGGAACGGCTCCATGCCGTGAAGACAGTCCCAGGAGCAGAGGTAAGAGTGCAGGCACTGGCAGGGACGGCTTCCCAGCCAGGCAAGGACCCGGGCTTGAAGCAGGCACTGGGAGAGACGGTCTCGCTGCTGGCTAAAGGTCCCGGGATCGCAGCAGCACGTCAGGGAAAGACAGGAACAGTAGCAGAGAAGCAGACCGCATGGCAAGAGCTGCGGGGACAGCCCCAGCTGATTCAGGGAGGAAGCAAGCAGAGTCAGCAGCCCGGCTGGCTGTGGCTGTGAGAGGTAAGAGTCTGCCCACGCTTCTTGCGGGCAGGAGCATAACATCTCCTGCGACTTCACTTCCTGGTGTCATCAATGTGGTCCTTGCAAAGCAGTCCTGAATTCGTGGCTGATTAACACTCATAATTGGAGTAGAGGAAATCTCTCTCATTTTCGCTTTCCTCTTGGTGTGTGGCATTACCAAGAGGAAAAATAACCACGATATTTATAAGAAATAAAAATGTACCTCAATAGCTGTCTTCTTGCTGACACAATCAAAACTAGTTCCTCCAAACTCCCTTGGCCGCTGATATCCAAGAAGATGTAATTTCCCCTGCCAATCCCCGGCAATCCAGGCTAAGCCAGGCAAAGCCGCGCGCCCCTTAGGTGCGTGGCTTTGTAACTGGAATCTCTGAAGATGGCTGAGAAGCAGCTGCTGATTCTACTGTTAACTGCACCAGATTCTCTGGAGCTGGCTGCGAAACAGCTGTTGTTGCTGGCTGTAGTGGTTTCCCAGAAGCTGGCTAGGAGGCATCTGTTGCTGCTGCTGGCTGGACTAGATTCTCAGAAGCTGGCTGAGAGGCTGCTGGCTGGACCAAAGGCAACAGAGCAAGACTTGGAGCGGCTTGCTGGAACAAAGGCACTGGAACTGGGCTGGAAGCGGCTAACTGGCACAGGAGCAGGACCGGAATCAGCTGGCTGGAAGACAGGCACCAAATCAGGAGCTGGCCTGGATTCTGGAACCAAATCTAATATGGCAAGTGCTGGCTTCTCGAGAGCCAGAACAGGCTAGATTGAAGCTGGAACTCTTGCAGACTTAGAAAAAGCTAAGACTGAGACAGGTTTAACCAGGGGAGAGTCAGACAAAAGGGCAGCCTTTCCTAGACCTGGCAGGTTTCATTAATGCAAGACTTGAATCAGCTGGCTCAGTTGGAGTCACTGAGGCTAAGCTGACAACAGCTAATTGGGTTGGAGTCACTCTTGACTAGTAAGACACTCCTGACTGAGGCTGAGATAGGCTTGGCTGAGGCTGGAACTAAAGCAGATGAGCTGGAGGGCTAGCTTTGCTGGAGTTGATAACACAAGAGAGGAGGCAGGCATTGGGGCTGTGCAAACAGCAGGGGTTGCCTTCTTTGGTGTAGGGCTGGAACTACAGAAGCAGAAAGCATAGGGCATAGTAGCCAAGTCCCAACTCCAGTCTAGCAGCCCTGGTGCTGCCTTGGTGGAGGAAAGTCTCACGATCAGAGAGCATCAAACTGGTGCAGTAGGAAGTGATCCTATAGCAAGGATCTGCTCTGCAGGTGGTGCACTGTTCTCTCGCAATGAGGATGTGTCTCCCAGGCCTACTGTCCGGGGGAGGCTTAGGTCAGTTGTCATAGTTGGTGATTCGATTATTAGGAATGTAGACAGCTGGGTGGCTGGTGGGAGTGAGGATTGCCTGGTAACTTGCCTACCTGGTGTGAAGGTGGCGGACTTCACATGTCACCTAGATAGGATTTTAGACTGTGCTGGGGAGGAGCTGGCAGTCGTGGTACATGTGGGCACCAACGACATAGGGAAAATGTGGGAGGGAGATTCTGGAAGCCAAATTTAGGTAGAAAGCTGAAATCCAGAACCTCCAGGGTGGCATTCTCTGAAATGCTCCCTGTTCCATGCGCAGTTCCCCAGAGGCAGGCAGAGCTCCGGAGTCTCAATGCGTGGATGAGACGATGGTGCAAGGAAAAGGGATTCAGTTTTGTAAGGAACTGAGGAACCTTTTGGGGAGGGGGGGAGAGTCTTTTCCGAAGGGATGGACTCCACCTTAACCAGGGTGGAACCAGGCTGCTGGCGCTAACCTTTAAAAAGGAAATAGAACAGCTTTTAAACTAAATCAAAGGGGAAAGCTGACAGTTGCTCAGCAGAGCATGGTTCAGAGGGAGGTATCTTCAAAGTCTATTAATGAAGCATTAGAGTTAGGGCATCCCAACAGAGAGGTTCCAATAATAAGAAAAGTAGTCCAAGTATCTATAATTAAAAACTCACCTAAGCTAAAAGATTCCAGTTTATCCCCGTCAACTGAAAAGCAGAATGTTTGTATGCTAATGCCAGAAATCTAAGAAGTAAGATGGGAGAATTAGATTGTATAGCAGTGAATGATGACATAGACTTAATTGGCATCTCAGAGACATGGTGGAAGGAGGATAACCAATGGGATAGAGCTATACCAGGGTACCAATTATATCGCAATGACAGAGGAGAATCTTGTGTGGGCTGGCGCTTTATGTTTGGAATGGCATAGAGTCCAGCAGGGTAAAGATCCTGCATGAGACTAAATGTACAATCAAATCTTTATGGGTAGAAATCTTCTGAGTATTGGGGAAGAGTATAGTCATAGGAGAATACTACCGTCCACTTGGCCAAAATGGTGAGACAGTGAAATGCTAAGAGAAATTAGGGAAACTAACCAAATTGGTAGTGCAGTAATAATGGGAGATTTCAATTACCAACCAACCAGTCTAGCTTGCTGACACCTTCCTAGGCTTACTTACATTATGTAAAAATCCTTTTGGGTTCCCTCTTGTGGTTGTTAACTTTATTACTTTGGGTAACTTTTTAAATATAAAGATTTCAATTATCCCAATATTGACTGGGTAAATGTATCATTGGGACACGCTAGAGAGATAGAGTTCCTGCATGGAATAAATGACAGTTTTATGGAGCAATTGGTTCAAGAAACCGATGAGAGAGGGAGCAATTTTAGATCTAATTCTCAGTGAAGCGCAGGATTTGGTGAGAGAGGTAATGGTGGTGGGGCCGCTTGGCAATAGTGATCTTAATATGATAAAATTTGAATTAATGTCTGGAAGGGGGACAGTAAGTAAATCCACAGCTCTAGCACTAATCTTTCAAAAGGGAAACATTGATAAAATGAGAAAAATATTTAGAAAAAATTGAAAGGTGCAACTACAAAGATAAAAAGTGTGCAACAGGAGTGGACAATGTTAAAAAATACCATTGCAATGTAAAAGTTTAAATAGAAAAGGGGATAAGGATTCTTACCTCACCATCCATATGTATTCCATGCATTAAAGATGGAAGGAAGGTCAAATGATTGCCAGCATGGCTAAAAGGTGAGGTGAAAGAGGCTATTTTAGCCAAAAGATCTTCATTCAAAAACTGGAAGAAGAATTCATCAGAAGAAAATAGAATAAAGCTTAAGTAATGGCAAATTAAATGTAAGACATTGATAAGACAGGCTAAGAGAAAATTTGAAAAGAAGCTGGCCATAGAAGCAAAAACTCACAATAAAAAACATTTTTAAATATATCCGAGGCAGAAAGCCTGCGAGGGAGTCGGTTATACCATTAGAAGATCAAGGGGTTAAAGGGGCACTTAGGGAAGATAAGGCCATCGCAGAAAGATTAAACGATTTATTTGCTTCCGTGTTTACTTGAGAGGATGTTGGGAAAATACCTGTTCAGGAGACAATTTTCAGGAGTGATGATTCAGATGAACTGAACCAAATCATGGTGAACCTGGAAGATGTGGTAGGCCAGATTGACAAATAAAGAGTAGAAAATCACCTGGACTGGATGGTATGCATCCCAGGGTTCTTAAGGAACGAAAAAATGAAATTTCAGATTTATTTCAATTAATTTGTAACCTATCATTAAAATCATCCATTCTCCCTGAAGACTGGAAGACGGCCAATGTAACCCCGATATTTAAAAAGGGCTCCAGGGGTGATCTGGAAAACTATAGACCAGTGAGCCTGACTTCAGTGATGGGAAAAATCCTGAAAACTGTTATATCTTAAAACCCGGCTATTTGAGCAAGCATACAAAGACGGCATTGGCTAAATTAAATTATCTCCACCTTCACTGTACAACATTGGATTTTATTTATATAGATTGTTTTAGACCACCTCTTTTTACCTAGTATTAGTTTTTTGCTATTTAGTCTAGTTTTAGAATTGTAATTTTTATCTTTTTAGTAGGTATTTATAGTTTTTTTATTAATTATTGGCTTGTATTTAATTAAATCTTAATGTTTTAGTTTTGAGTATTATTTTATAACTCATTGATTCTTATGTATTCCTATGTATTTTAATTTAATTTATAAGATTAATCTCATTTATTATTTTACAGTTCACCAATTTCTCTATTTTATTTTGTTTGTAAACCATTGTGATGGCTTGTTCCAAGCATCGGCATATAAAAACTAACTAACTAACTAAATAAATAGTAAAATAAATATATTATTAAGAATAAAATCATAAAACATTAAGGGTCTCATTTTCCAAGCCGCTCACACGCGATAAGGGACCTTTTGCATGCGAAAAGTCCCTTATCGCGTGCGATACCAGGATGGAGGTGGAGTCGGGGCAGGGTCGGGGCAGAGTCGGGGCATCACCGGGGCCGACTGCACCGACGCCGTGGACAGCGAAAAGGTAGGTGCCTTTTTGCTGCCTATTTCGCTTCCAATAGCTACACCTCCTATAGTGGCACTATTAGGTGCGAAACCGGCAGCGATCGCACCGCGACGGTGCGATCGCTGCCGGCTAGCGCAGGCCCGCCCTCCATTTCGGCCCTCCGCCCCTCATCTTCTAAAGTATTGCAGGCCTGCGATACTTTAGAAAATGAGGTCCTTAGATAGATATGGTTTAATGGGACACAGCCAGCATGGATTTACTCAAGGGAAGTCTTGCTTTCCAAAACTACATTTTATTGGAGTGAATAAATATGTGGACAAAAGTGAACCGGTAGATGCGGTGTATTTGGATTTTCAGAAGGTGTTCAACAAATTCCCACATGAGAGGCTTCTAAGAAAACTAAAAAGTCATGGGATAGGAGGCAATATCCTTTTGTGGATTGCAAGCTGGATAAAAGACAAGAAACAGAGAGTAGGATTAAATGGTTTGTTTTCACAGTGGAAAAAGGTAAACAGTGGAGTGCTTCAGGGATCTGTACTTGGACTGGTACTTTTTAATATATTTATAAATGATCTGGAAAGGGGTGAGGTGATCAAATTTGCAGATGACACAAAATTATGTAGAATAGTTAAATCTCAAGCGGATCGACACTCCCACATCCTCTGGCAACAAATTCCAGAGTTTAATTGTGCGTTGAGTAAAAAAGAACTTGCTCCGATTAGTTTTAAATGTGCCCCATGCTAACTTCATGGAGTGCCCCCTAGTCTTTCTACTATCCAAAAGAGTAAATAACCGATTCACATCTACCCGTTCTAGACCTCTCATGATTTTAAACATCTCTATCATATCCCCCCTTAGTCGTCTCTTCTCCAAGCTTAAAAGTCCTATCCTCTTTAGTCTTTCCTCATAGGGGAGCTGTTCCATTCTCCTTATCATTTTGGTAGCCCTTCTCTGTACCTTCTCCATCGCAATTATATCTTTTTTGAGATGCGGCGACCAGAATTGTACACAGTATTCAAGGTGCGGTCTCACCATGGAGCGATACAGAGGCATGATGACATTTTCCGTTTTATTCACCATTCCCTTTCTAATAATTCCAAACATTCTGTTTGTTTTTTGACTGCAGCAGCACACTGAGCCGTCGATCTCAATGTGTTATCAACTATGACACCTAGATCTCTTTCTTGGGTTGTAGCACCTAATATGGAACCCAACATTGTGTAATTATAGCATGGGTTATTTTTCCCTATATGCATCACCTTGCACTTATCCACATTAAATTTCATTTCCATTTGGATGCCCAATTTTCCAGTCTCACAAGGTCTTCCTGCAATTTATCACAATCTGCTTGTGATTTAACTACTCTGAACAATTTTGTGTCATCTGCAAATTTGATTATCTCACTTGTCGTATTTCTTTCTAGATCATTTATAAATATATTGAAAAGTAAGGGTCCCAATACAGATCCCTGAGGCACTCCACTATCCACTCCCTTCCACTGAGAAAATTGTCCATTTAATCCTACTCTCTGTTTCCTGTCTTTTAGCCAGTTTGCAATCCACGAAAGGACATCGCCACCTATCCCATGACTTTTTACTTTTCCTAGAAGCCTCTCATGAGGAACTTTGTCAAACGCCTTCTGAAAATCCAAGTATACTATATCTACTGGTTCACCTTTGTCCACATGTTTATTAACTCCTTCAAAAACGTGAAGCAGATTTGTGAGGCAAGACTTGCCCTGGGTAAAGCCATGCTGACTTTGTTCCATTAAACCATGTCTTTCTATATGTTCTGTGATTTTGATGTTTAGAACACTTTCCACTATTTTTCCTGGCACTGAAGTCAGGCTAACCGGTCTGTAGTTTCCCAGATCGCCCCTGGAGTCCTTTTAAAATATTGGGGTTACATTTGCTATCCTCCAGTCTTCAGGTACAATGGATGATTTTAATGATAGGTTACAAATTTTTACTAATAGGTCTGAAATTTCATTTTTTAGTTCCTTCAGAACTCTGGGGTGTATACCATCTGGTCCAAGTGATTTACTACTCTTCAGTTTGTCAATCAGACCTACCACATCTTCTAGGTTCACCGTGATTTGATTCAGTCCATCTGAATCATTACCCATGAAAACCTTCTCCATTACGGGTACCTCCCCAACATCCTCTTCAGTAAACACCGAAGCAAAGAAATTATTTAATCTTTCCGCGATGGCAGGGGGGAGAGCGATAACCGCGCCTTCGTAGGAAGTGAGACAAACTATTGCGGAGAATCCGGGGACCTCGAACAATGGTGGGATGCCAGGTACCGGGCTGGGACCAGGAGCAGTAGGGTTGGAACCCACGGGGGAAGTTCTGCCAGCCCCTTGTGGAGAAATACCCGAATTTGTGCCCTTGGTAATACCTGAACACCCTCAAGTCGTTACCCTTGTTGCCCTGTGGGATATGATGACTGGAATTGTTTCTACCTTTAACAGTTTCAATACAAGATTTGAGCATTCAATACAACAAGTACAACAACTTCAGTACAGATGCAAACTCAAATTAATTCTTTATCTGCAAAAGTTGCTGACTTAGAAGAGAAGGATTCTGGGACTTTAGACTTTATAAAGTGGCCACGGTCAGAGACAGAGAAATCCTGGCGAAAAGGATAGAAACATTAGAAAATAAATCTAGGCAACTAAATCTACGTATATTGAATTTCCCCAGAGTCATTGGAGAGACTCCACATACCACCTTGAAAAAATATATGGGGGGGGGGGGGGGAATACTGGGTTTTACCCAGGAAGAACTTTTATCAATAAATAAATGTTACTTTTTGCCAAAGTCCGGAATAACAACTGGCGGACAGAACTGGCAGGGGAATCTCACCGAAATAATAGAAAATTCAGCCATTGAAGTATTAGAAAGAGCTACGCTCCTGGTCTCCTTTATTTCCTTAACAGATTTACAATTAGTAATGAGAAAATACTTTTGAAATTTTCCTGTTTCATTTATGAATGCAAATGTTAAAATCTTCCCTGATCTGGCCGCATCTACACAAATTAGACAGAGGGGCTTTTTAGCCCTATGTCAAGAGGTTATTGGTTTAGGTTTTTCTTTTATGCTCAAGTTTCCATGTAAATGCGTCCTAAAGAGAGGGGGAGAAATTTACATATTTTTTGCCCCAGAACAATTAAAGATTTTTATAGATTTAAGGAAACCAGCCACATCTACTCCCACAATTACATGAATTGTGTTTTGTTGTGTAGCATGTTTAAGCCATTCTCCTTATATCTATGTTTAAATTCCTGTAATTCTCTCTATAAATTTCTGGGAGTCTCCAGATTATTGATTTATGGTTATATGGAAAGTATTTTGTTTTAAGATAATGCTCGATGCATTTTTCTTAGTTGAATTTATACATTGTTAATCCATCTTTTTCTAATTTGCAAAAATGTCAGATTTTTGTAATGTAAAATTGATAAAGAATTAAAAAACAAAAATCTCAAGCAGATTGTGATAAATTGCAGGAGGATCTTGCGAGACTGGAAGATTGGGCTTCTAAATGGAAGATGAAATTTAACATGGACAAGTTCAAAGTGATGTATATAGGGAAAAATAATCCTTGCTGTAGTTACACAATGTTAGGTTCTATCTTAGGAGTTACCACCCAGGAAAGAGATCTAGGCATCATAGTGGATAATACTTTGAAATCGTCAGCTCAGTGATCAAAAAAGCAAACAGAATGTTAGGAATTATAAAGAAAGGAATGGCAAATAAAACGATGGCTGTCATAATGCCTCTGTATCATTCCATTATGAGACTGCATCTTGAAAACTGTGCAGTTCTGGTCACCAATTTCAAAAAAGATATAGTTGCACTGGAGAAAGTGCAGAGAAGGGTGATCAAAATGATAAGCAGCATGGAACAGCTGCTCTATGAGGAAAGACTAAGGAACTTAGGGCTGTTCAGTTTGGAGAAGAAATGACTGAGGGGGGATATGATAGAGGTCTACAAAATCATGAAAGGATTTGTTTAATGCAAATCGGTTATTTACTCTCTCAGGTAATAGAAGGACTAGGGGGCACTCCATGAAGTTAGCAAGTAGCTCATTTAAAACAAATTGAAGAAAATTCTTTTTTCACTCAGTGCATAGTTAAGCTCTGGAATTCACTGCCAGTGGATGTGGTTAGAACAGTTGATGTAAATGGGTTTAAAAAAGGTTTTGAAAAGTTCCTAGAGGAAAAAATCCATAAATTGAACTCAGAGCATGTATTTACAAAGACAGTCTGTTTAAGAATATAACAATTGAACTACATACCACACTTCATCATTACTACACCCCCTAAATGCACTAGAACTTCCCTGTAGACCTACATCACACCTGATTACATTAGTCAATGCATGTGTCAATCTATAATATGTATGTTATATGTTCACATTAAGGGGTAGATTTTCAAACCGCGCGATTTGGCGTACTTTTGCTGGCGCATCAGGCGCAAGCAAAAGTACGTGGGATTTTAGTAGATACGCGCGTAGCCGCGCGTATCCGCAAAAATCCTGGATCGGCGCGCGCAAGGCTATCAATTCCGTATAACCGGCACGCGCCGAGCCGCGCAGCCTACCCCCGTTCCCTCCGAGGCCGCTCCGAAATCGGAGCGGCCTCGGAGGTAACTTTCTTTTGCCCTCCCCTCACCTTCCCCTCCCTTCCCCTACCTAACCCACCCGCCCGGCCCTGTCTAAACCCCCCCTTACCGTTGTCGGGGGATTTACGCCTCCCGGAGGGAGACGTAAATCCCCGCGCGCCAGCGGGCCGCTAGCGCGCCGGGACGCGACCTGGGGGCGGGTCCAGAGGGCGCGGTCACGCCCCCGGACCGCCCCGGGCCGTAGCCACGCCCCCGGGCCCGCCCCAGAACGCTCCCGACACGCCCCGAAAATGCCGCGCGGTTCGGGCCCGCCCCCGACACGCCCCCCTCAGAAAACCCCGGGACTTACGCGAGTCCCGGGGCTCTGCGCGCGCCGGTAGGCCTATGTAAAATAGGCTCACCGGCGAGCAGGGCTCTTAAAATCCGCCCCTAAGTTAATACACATGTTGATCAAAGTCTTGTATATCATGTTGTAAACCACTGTGATCTTCATTTGGAACATTGGTATATAAAATGGCTAAATAAATAAATAAAATAAATTAATTAATAAGCAATAGAAGCTTGAGATTTATTTAATGTTTGGGTACTTACCAGGTAATTGTGACTTGGATTGACCACTGTTGGAAACAGGATACTGGGCTTGATGGACCCTTGGTCTGACCTAGTATGGCATATCTTATGTTCTTATGCAGACACAGCAAACAAATCTCAGAGGAATTCATGTTAAGATACACACGGCAAAACCAAATTCCAAGTAATGGGCTAGGAAAGCAGATTTTAAAATAATGAGAAGTAGGACTTGGCACATACCTGGCTAGGTCCAGGCCTGAAAAAACTAAGCCAGATTCATGAGAGTCTATTTTTTCTCACTCCTGGAGGAGAGAGGTCAGGGCATGGATAAGGGTACCCCCCCCCCAGGACAGGACTCAGGGAGGAGCAGGTGTGCAGGATCAGGCTATGCAGAACAGGAATGGCTAGGGATAGAATCTTCACCTGTATTGGCCACCTTCCCCTCAGGTTGAGTCTTTCGATTCTAGTGAGCAGCAGGACTTTAAGTGGAGCTGCACTTGGGAACAGAGGAATAGGAGGGCACCCACTAGAGCAGAACAGGCCTGCAGAAATGAGGGGAGAACAGAAAGGTGCCTACAAACAAACACAAGACAAGACACAAGCATGCACCACAAGCAGAACACAAAGGCAAGACCAACAAACAAAAAAGGACACACAAAGAACAGAAAGCCAAACAATAGCTAAGGATAAGGTCTAGGGCAAGAGTCAGAATGGCCATAACATGGTATGGAAGAGGCTCCAAGCTGAGGCAATGAGCTTATGGGGATAATGGCTTTTAAGGAAGTGGAATTGCTGTGTCATGCTGCAAACATGGCTGCCAGCAGGTCCTCTAAGCCAGTGGTTCTCAATCTTTTTTTTGGTCAGGACACACCTGACAGATGGTTCTCACATGCGTGACACACTGATCATTACAATCTACAGCGGAATGAAAAAAAAAAAGGCCCGTATTACCTTTATTGTTAAGGATGACACAAGGGAAAAATAAGAGTACTCTCTCTGAACATAAGTTATATAACAGCATCAATTTCCAGCACTCAGACAGTAACCACCTTACCTAAGAAAAGACAACACTGAAAATATTACACCAGGCCTTAAAACTCTAATAAGCATTAGAGTTTTAGGAAAATGGAACAAGCCAGGCTGCTAGAGAGCCCTACACAGAAACTACATGCCAGCAGAAATACCTACCTCAGTCACTTGTGCAGGCCCTCACCTAACAGAATAAAGAGTCCATAAAGCATAAATAGAAACATGCAGTCAAAAACTGAACTGGAAACCGCAACAAGCCAATGTCTCTGCATGCAGTGCAACAAAGGAAAAAGAGAAATCACCAGTCCTCATAAAATAAAGCAAGTAATATAAAATCAATAGCAGTAAAACCATACAAATAAAAAGAACAGATTATTTCTAAACGGCTGATGAATGGAATATCCAATAATTAAAAACTCATATCAAAAATTTCCAGACACCAATAAAATATTCAAAACAGCAAAGACCTATTAATTTAAAATAATGATAAAAAAAAAATGTTCTGCTCTCCATACCTGGAAATGTTTGATTTCCAAGTGCTCTGATATTGTTGTGAATTAGGAGGATGAGGAGGGGTCTCCTCTCTCAGTCACACACAAGCTCTCCCTCTCACACTGGCTCTCAATCGCACACATATACACATGCTCGCTCTCTCTCTCTCTCACTTACAGGCCGATTCAGTAAGGTTTGCGGGAAAACAGTGTTAAGCGCCCGCTCTGCCAACGCGTGCCCAGTCATCTCTCCTGGGCACATGATCCTGTATTTAAATGAGGGGTCACACTAAAAAGGAGGCGCTAGCTGGGCTGAACTGGATGGTCATTTCTCTTTTCTCTTTGTCTTATTTCTACCAGCACCATATATTTTTTGTTCTGATTATAGCATACCTGGTCTGTATCGTTAGAAGGATGTGTAATGGGGGGGAGGGGGCGGGATGAGGAATCCACCATGGTTCAGTGGTTATCCTTAGCTATTGTTTGCCTTTCTGTTCTTTGTGTGTCCTTTTTTGTTTGTTGGTCTTGCCTTTGTGTTCTGTTTGTGGTGCATGCTCGTGTCTTGTCTTGTGTTTGCTTGTTGTTCTTGTCTTTGCCTGCTTCTATACTAGTTGTATTGCTTTCTGTATTGCTTTCAGTGCAGACAATAAAAATTCTTTAAAAAAAAAAAAAAAAGGAGGGGCTAGGGATGTTTAAAATCATGAGAGGTCTAGAACGGGTAGATGTGAATCGGTTATTTACTCTTTCGGATAGTAGAAGGACTAGGGGACACTCCATGAAGTTAGCATGGGGCACATTTAAAACTAATCGGAGAAAGTTCTTTTTTACTCAACGCACAATTAAACTCTGGAATTTGTTGCCAGAGAATGTGGTTCGTGCAGTTAGTATAGCTGTGTTTAAAAAGGATTGGATAAGTTCTTGGAGGAGAAGTCCATTACCTGCTATTAAGTTCACTTAGAGAATAGCCACTGCCATTAGCAATGGTAACATGGAATAGACTTAGTTTTTGGGTACTTGCCAGGTTCTTATGGCCTGGATTGGCCACTGTTGGAAACAGGATGCTGGGCTTGATGGACCCTTGGTCTGACCCAGTATGGCATGTTCTTATGTTCTTATGTTCTTATAATAGCGCGTTCCTCGCATCTCCTGGGCTGTGGAAACCTAGGAGAGGTGGCTGTCAGCGGGCTCAGGAAACCGATGCTCAATTTTATGAACGCCGGTTTTCCGAACCTGCTGACAGCTATAGGTTAGAAAAATGGACGCCTGTAAAAGTGAGCATCCATTTTCCTAACCTGTCCAGCCGACACATAAACAAAAATGTATTTATTTTTTTTAACATTTTTGGTTCCTCTGACTTAATATCACTAGGGTATTAAGTCAGAGGGTGTACAGAAAAGCAGTATTTTCTGCTTTTCTGTACACTTTTTCAGGCTGCTCAGAAGTTAACGCCTGCTCTTGGGTAAGCGTTAATTTTTGAGTGTAAAATGTGCAGCTTGGCCACACATTTTTTTTCCAGTATCCAGGGTACCTATCTAATAGTCTCATCAACATGCATTTGCATGTGATGAGCGCTATTAGTGTTGAGGGGGAGGAGGGTTGGAAGCACATTTTCAATGCGCTAAACCCCTTATTGTATAAGGGGTAGGGGATGCACGTCTAAAATGCGCGTCCAACCGCAGGTAAAACAGCGCGCTCAGCTGAGCGAACTTTAGAGAATCGGCCTGTTTCATAGGCTCTCAGTCACACAATTACACACATGCTCTCTCTCTTATACACACAGGCTCTTAATCATACATACACATGCTCTCTCCCACTTACACATACAGGTTCTTAATCACATACTTACATACATGCTGTGTCATACATACACACACACACACACACACACACACACACAATCTCAAACACATATGCTCGCTCATTCACTCACTCACTCACTCTCCCCACCAAACTAGTGGCAGCAACAGCCACCTCCTCTTCCAGCCCTCGCGGCCTCAAGAAAGTCCCATCAGCCGTGGGGGCCGACGTCATTTTGCTCTGGGCCGATGTTGCTCTTCTTTACATCGGCACTGCTCTTCTTCGGGCCGGTGCTGCTGATATTCTTCGGGCCAACTCTGCACACACTGTACCTAACGTGGTTTCTTCTTCCCACATGGCCGCTGCACCGCACTTCCTCTTCCGGGCTGCAGGGGGCGGGAAGAAGAGACCTTGCTGGCGCCGCTGACTCCAGCTCTCCTGCCACGTTCTGCCCAGGCTATCAGGAAGATTTTCCATTTCGCTGGGACAGGGGGAGCAGCTGGTCCAGCGGGGGACTGGGAAGTGTGGCAACACACCTGCGTGTGCTTGGCGACACACTGGTGTGCCGCGAAACAATGGTTGAGAACTGCTGCTCTAAGCCATGGACATTTGGAGGACTGAGGCAGCATGAATACAGCCTACTGAGGACTCCTGCATCCTCACACATGTAATGGAGACCCAGGGTATGTACATCTCTCTCATGCATATTAAATATGGATAACCTGAAAACTCAACTGTATAGGTGTGCCTCCACGAGAGGACTGGGAATCACTACAATACATAATACAATATAAATTGTTATAAGTGACTCAATCATCTTCAGGATACTTTATCCTTATTCAGATCATTTGCTGCTGCTGCTTCTGAACCCAAAGAATTTAAACCACATTGTTCATATTGTATGTGGCTTGGTGATTCAGTGCAGTGCTATGCACTGCCATGTGGAGGGACCTGGGTTCAACTCTTGCCTCCGGTTTTCCGGTCCCTATGCTGGCCAGGGATGGGGATGCTGCTGAGATAGCACCCACCACAATGGGGGAAGGGAGTTAGCCATTGCACAATGGGGAGACTCAGTGGCCAGATTTAGAGCCCATGATTGCAGAGTTGCAGAAGGAGCCTTGGTGCCTGGCTCCCAGCCTAGAACCGTCACTTCAATGACTGGACTAAAACATGTTAGGAGAGAATATAAAATAGAGGGAAAATCCCCAGATGGTTACAAATGAAGGTTTATGGTGCCAGATCTCAGTCCTGGTTCTGCTAGATAAGCCAATGGAGCACAAAGAAATGGCAAGGTTAGCAGAACGTTCAGAAGAAAAGCTCAGTGCTCTAGTCCTTGACTTTATAGTGGTCCAGGTCCTACAATTCAAACTTACAATGGTTCCAGACAGGTGGCCATTATCCTTCCTTGCAGCATGTGCACTGGCAGTGTGCGGTGATGTCAGCATGAATGGAGGGGTAGGGGGACACTGCTGGCAGTTGACATGCTGACATCATCATGAACAGGAGGGTGATGCCGCTGAGCACTGTGTCAAGGTCTGTGGGAGTTATGACTGGAGCCATCATGAATGCTAACAGACCTTGTAAGGATTTTTTTTTTTTTTAATTAAGAAGAAAAAAACAGCTTGCAGTTGATGAAGTATTCCCAGGTGAGGATTACAGACTGATTTCTGTTGCCTCCTTCCTCTGCCTGGAACAATGTCAATGCAATGTCCTGTAGGCACATAGCCTTTAAATGCTGAATCACTCTGTTCATGCTGGTCACCTTTTTTTTCTCAGCTCTGGTACATAACAATGGCAGAAAAACCTAAATCTGATGAACATGATGTTTCTTCTTGTAAGAAGCATAGAAACATGACGGCAGAAAAGGAACCTATGGCTCATCTAATCTGCCCATCCATCCAATTAATTTAGCATTATAATTCCCATCACTTCCTTAGAGATCCTCTGTATTTATCCCATGCTTTCTTGAATTCAGATACTGTTTTTGCTTCCACCACTTCCACTGGGAGGTTGTTCCATGCATTCACCACCCTATCTGTAAAGAAATATTTCCTAAGATTACTCCTGAGTCTACCCCCTTTCAACCTCATCCCATGACCCCTCATTCTAGAGCCTCCTTTCCACTGAAAGAGGCTCACCTCCTGTGCATGGAAACTTTGGAATGTCTCTATCATATCTCCCCTATCTCGCCTTTCCTCCAAGGTGTACATCTTTATATCTTTGTCTATCCTCATATGCTTTAGAACAAAGACCACTGACCATTTTAGTAGCCACCCTCTGGACTGACTCCATCCTGTTTATATTCTTTTGAAGATGCTGTTTCCAGTATTGTACCAGTACTCCAAGTGAGGTCTCACCAGGGACCAATATTATGTCCCCTTTTCTGTTGATCATTCCTCTCCCTGTAACCAGAAGTTAAAATATAGAAATAAGGAGGTAAAGATTATTTTTTAACTGACCTGAAACCTGGGCTCTTAAGACAACATTGCTGGGATGTGGCATTTTTTCCCCCAGTTCTTTCACTGGGTATGTTGCTGTATGGGAAAGATGTGCAGACAGCTGTAAGAATTCCTGTTTCCTGCCCTGTGCTGCTGAGAAAATGCTGACACTGAGATTGTTGTGACCAGTGCAATAAGAAAACAGTATGTGTTTTGTTTTTGCATGATACTGTAATAAATGAGAGAGCTGAGATATAAAAGATAAAAAGAAGCAGCTTCAAGAGTTTCTTACCCTATAGCTGTAACTGCAGGCAGCTGTGGGAGCAATAAAGCTGCAGGAGAATTGACATGTGAGTCATCAACCCAGAAGTGACCTGGAGGAGGTACTGCCTGGTTTTACAGAGGTCAGAAGATCTTTTAAAAGTTTATAAAAATGGATCTGAGCAATGAAAAAAAAAAGCAGATTCTAGGTGGGGAAAGCCTGCCTCAGCTCCCACCTTGGATTTATAGTGTCAACTGAATTTTGCCAAAATTGATTTTGGGGGTCCCAGAGCTCTTTTTAAAGTTAGAACGGTGACAAAATATGCTTTGGTGCCAATTTGGAGGGATTTCTCCTGGCAGCCAAAGGTGGTCTGGGGATTCAGAATGTGTCGAAAATACCCCAAAGTGCCAAAGTTGGACCTGAAGATCCATATTGGCCAGGTCAATGTTGCAATGCGATGGGAGGAGCGCTAGGGGGAGCTCACCATTGCAGGACAAGTGGTGTGTGCCCTTTTGGTGAGACGGGTCCTCGTCTGGGAATAGACAGGCGGAATCTGGAGGCCCTGACCCTCCACCGGACCTGCACTCTTCTGTGAGGCCACCAACGCAATGTGGTCTCTGAGTGGTCGTCTGATCACTCCAAGCCCTTTCGGACCTGCTGCTGGGTAATGGCAAGAAGCGGCTGGCCAGACAGAAGTCAAGGGCGGACAAAGACATCTTAGCACAAGACGAAGAGATGAAGACTCAGACACTGGAGCTTGGAATTTGGAACAGATGAGACGAAGACTTGAAAGTTGGAACAGATGAGACAAAGACGTGGAACTTGGAACAGACGAAAACTCAGACAGGCTAAAACCGAAGCAGGTCAGACGATGGACTGAGGACGGTCCACAGAGAGGAGGAGCCGGACCAGGACATCCAAGGACAAGACAAGCTAAAATCATGGAAGGAAAAGTCCGGAACTCTCAAGAGAGCGCATGGCCTCCACCACTCATGGACACTTGATGAAGAGCAGCACGGAGAGGAGGATGGATGACGGCCCCTCAGGGAGTCCAAGAACCGGAGGAAGGTGGAGGGTGAGCAAGGTCCCTCCGGCGCCCTACCCAGCCTAGCTGGGCTGGTCGCGGACCACACTGTCTCCTACGCGCTCTACACAGCCAGCCAGCTGGTCGTGGACCATGAGGGGAGCGGGGCCTGCCCAGGAAAGGGGCAAACATCTGGACATCAGAGGTGGAGGGTGTCAAGACACAGAGGACATCTGGATATCAGAGACGAAGGACGTCAGGACACGGAGTACATCTGGACATCAGAGACGGGGGACGTCAGGACAGAAACATGGAACATCTAGTGAAGAGACCAGAACGAGAAGGGATCCCAAGAAAACTGGAATGCCAGGCAGGAGCGGGAACGAGGAGTCCTGAGGAGGAGAAGCTCCCAAGAGGACTGGCTCCTAACGAAGGCAAGGCAGAAGACAACAGAGCCCTTTTATAGGCCTGAAGAGAAGAACGCCCAGGGAGGAGTTAGAGGAGGACCACACCTGCACTGGCCCTTTATGTAGCGAAGAGAGGCACGGTCTCGCACCTTAGGAGGAGCAGGAACAGGAAGCAGGACCCTGGAAAGTGGCATCCCTGCTGCTGCGCAGGAGAAGGAGCAGGACCAGGGCCTCGACGTAGAGCAGCGGCATCCGAGCCACAAGGATGCAGATGAGAGCGGCTCCAAGCTGCAAGTGAGTCTGGGAACTGTGGTCTCCGAGCCGCGGAGCAACGGACGGCGGCAGCTTCTGGGCCACGAAGTGATGATGCCAGCGGCTCCTGCCGTGGAGGTGGGAGTGGCGTAGCGGCCTCCGGGTCGCTTGGGAGTGGCGACTGCGGCCTTCTGGCCTTGGAACGAAGAAGGAATATCGGCGGCTCCGAGCCACGAAAGAAAGCGCCTGCTTGTGGCTAGGCCCGCGAGCAGGAATGCAACAGTCAAAGATTCCTAACTAAATACATCCTGTGCTTATGGAGGAGTTTTGTGAGTTTTCAGAGGCTATGCTCTGGAGATCAGCAGAAATTTATTTATTTATTTATTTAGCTATTTTCTATACCGGCTTTCACGACCAGGGGTCACATCAAACCGGTTTACATTGAACAGTTTGTGCATTAAAACATAGAACTGGAACAACTAACTGGTGCAGAAAATACAGTTACAATGAACAAGGAATTATACAACTGGGAGAGTGGGAAGAAGAAGAGAGTATAACAATTAATAAAAATGCATTTACAATGGATCTTTACAAAATATGTAACTTAAAGACCCAGACTGAGAGCAGTCCTGGTCTGGAGTAGGTGGTGGATGATTAAGACTTTATAGTGGAGTTATGAGATGATGCGAACTCTGAAAAAGTAATTAAGGGATAAGTGTGAATTTTTAAATATATTATTGTGTTTTAGGAAGTAGGTTTTAAGGTAAAGAGGGAATCTGAAACACTGGAAAAAGCTGTGAATCACTTCAAAATCTTTTTCAATTTATTTGGAAGAGAAAAATTTGGATTCCCAAACAGATTTTCTCAGTGAAAGAGAAAAAAAAATCAAACTCCATTCTATCACTGGAATCCTGAGGAAAGTGTCTGTCTATGCAAATGAGCTGGTGACCCCATTTTGTGAATCAGTGTTAGAGGGAAAATTATATGAAGGGGCTAGTAGATTGATACATATAAGTTTCTCACTGATAAAGGAATTCAGATTCCATCTCAACCTCAAAATTCCTAAATTTTCTTTTTTACAACTTCATAGAAAGATGGGGGTTGTCCATAGGTCAAAAGTATATTAAAACTTGTCCTAAATGCCTCTTAGAACTATTTTTTGCGGAGGTCATCACAGAAGCACTGATTTTCCTGGGTGTCAGTTGGTGATTTCAGTTAGTCTGGGTTTGACTAAGTGAGAGAGAGGAACGCAGCTGGCCAGTTCTCTTCAGAGACTGCTCTGAAATCCCAGAAATACACAACAGTGGAACACAGAGAGGAAAGCACACATAGAAATGAAACATAGAAATGATGGCAGAAGAAGACCAAACGGCCCATCCAGTCTGCCCAGCAAACTTTCACACTTATTTTTCTCATACTTATCTGTTACTCTGACCGCTGAGGTCAGGGCCCTTATTGGTAACTTTTTGGTTCTAATTTCCTTCCACCCCCACCATTGATGTAGAGAGCAGTGCTGGAGCTGCATCAAAGTGAAGTATCAAGCCTAATTGGTTAGGGGTAGGAACCGCCGTAATAAACAAGCTACGCCCACGCTTATTTGTTTACCCAGCCTGTGCAATTTAGTCCTTGTTGGTTGTTGTCTGAATATAAATCCTCTTTTCTTCATTCCCCCTGACGTTGAAGCAGTGAGCTGCGCTGTATATGTATTCAAAGTGAAGTATCAGGCTTAATTGGTTTGGGGTAGTAACCGCTGCAGCAAGCAAGCTGCTCCCACGCTTATTTGTTTGCCCAGACTATGCAATTCAGTCCTTGTTGGTAGTTCTCTGACTGTAAATCCTCCTATCTTCATTTCCCCCTGCCATTGAAGCAGAGAGCTACACTGGATATACATTGAAAGTGAAGTATCAGGCTTATTTGGTTTGGGGTGGTAACCGCCGCAACAAGCAAGCTACTCCTACACTTATTTTGTGAATGCAAATCCTTTTTCCCACATTTCCTCTTGCCGTTGAAGCATACAGCAATGTTGGAGTCGATTTAACCATGTGTATGTTTATTGAATAAGGGTATTAATTACCAGGTAGTAGCCGACATTCCCACAAGCCACCCCCATGCCTCTTCTCTTCATTCACATCCTCAAGACTTTATGGATCCAGAGTGTTTATCCCATGCCCCTTTGAAATCCTTCACAGTTTTGGTCTTTACCACTTCCTCCGGAAGGGCGTTCCAGGCATCCACCACCCTCTCCGTGAAGAAATACTTCCTGACATTGGTTCTGAGTCTTCCTCCCTGGAGTTTTAAATCGTGACCCCTAGTTCTGCTGATTTTCTTCCAACGGAAAAGGTTTGTCGTTGACTTTGGATCATTAAAACCTTTCAAGCATCTGAAAGACTGTATCATATCACCCCTGCTCCTCCTTTCCTCCAGGGTATACATATTTAAGTTCTTCAATCTCTCCTCATAAGTCATTTGATGAAGACCATTTTGGTCAACCTTCTCTGGACCGCCTCCATCCTGTCTCTGTCCCTTTGGAGATACGGTCTCCAGAACTGAGCAGGTGAGGCCTTACCAAGGACCTGTACAAGGGGATAATCACTTCCCTTTTCTTACTCGATATTCCTCTCTCTATGCAGCCCAGCATTCTTCTGGCTTTAGCTCTCGCCTTGTCACATTGTTTCATCGACTTCAGATCGTTAGACACAATCACCCCAAGGTCTCTCTCCTGTTCCATGCACATCAGCCTTTCGCCCCCCATTGAATACATTTCTTTTGGATTTCCACACTCCATATGCATGATTCTGCACTTCTTGGCATTGAATCTCAGCTGCCATATCTTCGAACAGTCTTCCAGCTTCGTTAAATCCCATCTTATTCTCTCCACTCCTTCTGGCGTGTCCACTCTGTTGCAGATCTTAGTATCATCTGCAAATAGACAAACCTTCTATCCCATATGCGATGTTGCTCACGAAGATATTGAACAGGACTGGTCCCAACACCGACCCTTGCGGCACTCCGCTCACCATCGCTCTCTCTTCCGAGTAAGTTCCATTTACCATCACACATTGTCTTCTGTCCTTCAACCAGTTTGCTATCCAGGTCACCACCTTGGCACTCACTCCCAAGCTTCTCATTTTATTCACAAGCCTCCTGTGCGGGACCGTATCAAAAGCTTTGCTGAAATCCAAGTAGATGACATCGAGCGCTCTTCCTCGATCTAATTCCCTAGTCACCCAATCAAAAAAGTCTATCAGATTCGACTGACAGGACCTTCCCTTGGTGAAACCATGCTGCCTCTGGTCCAGCAATTCTGCTGCTTGTAGATATTCTTTCCTTCAGCAGCTTGTCGTATTCTTTCCTTCAGCAGCGACTCCAATAGAGTCGCTGCTGAAGGAAAGAATATCTACAAGCTGGCATCATTCTGGCGAGTCACCCACTGAAGAGTGGGTGACTCGCCAGAATGATGGCTATTGACACAATACCCTTATTAAATAAACATACACATGCTTACTGTGACTCCTACATCGCTCTAAGCTTCAACAGCAAGAGGTAATGGAAAAAAGGATTTGCACTCACAAAGAGGGGAGTAGCTGGCTTGTTACGGCGGTTACTACCCCAAACCAAATATGCCTGATACTTCACTTTCAATGCATATACAGCATAGCTCTCTGCTTCAATGACAGGGGAGAAGAATAACTGATACTTCACACATCCAGCAGAGCTCTCTGCTACAACGGCAAGGGAGAAGAAAAAGGGTTCGCACTCAAAAAGCGGAGAGTAGCTGGCTTGTTACGGCGGTTACTACTACCCCAAACCAAATGTGCCTGATACTTCACTTTCCATGCATATCCAGCATGGTTCTCTGCTTCATCGGCATGGGAGAAAGACTGATACATCACGCATTTCCAGCATAGCTCTCTGCTTCAACGGCAGGGGAAAAAAAAACAACAACCAAAAACAAAAACAAAAAAATGATGCTTCACGCATATCCTGCATAGCTTCAACGACAGGGGTGAAGAAAAAAAAAAGGATTCACAATCACAAAGCGAGGAGTAGCTGGCTTGTTACGGCGGTTACTACCCCAAACCAAATGTGCCTGTTACTTCACTTTCAATGCATATCCAGCATGGCTCTCTGCTTCAACGGCAGGGGAGAAAAAAAAACCAAAAAAACCCAACAAGGGCTGTACAACATAGTCTAGGTAAAACAAATAAGCATGGGTGTAGCTTGCTTATCACGGCGGTTACTGCCCCTACTACCCCTAACTAATCAAGCTAGATATTTCACTTGGATGCAGCTTCATCACTGCTCTCTACATTAATGGTGGGGGTGGAAGGGGAATAGAACAAGGAGCTAAGAGAAACAGATAAGAATGAGAGAAAAAATGTGTGAGGCTTGCTGGGCAGACTGGATGGGCCATTCGGTCTTCTTCTGCCGTCATTTCTATGTTTCTATGTTTCTATACTTTTCCCACCACCGAGGTGAGGCTAACCGGCCTGTAGTTTCCAGCCTCCTCTCTGCTCCCACTCTTGTGAAGAGGGACCACCGCCGCTCTTCTCCAATCACTCGGCACCACTCCCGTTTCCAGGGATCTATTGAACAAGTCACACAGCGGAGCCACCAGCACATCTCTGAGCTCCCTCAGTATCCTGGGATGAACCTCATCAGGCCCCATGGCTTTGTCCACTTTCAGTTTTCCTAGCTCTTCCCATATGTTCTCTTCCGTAAATGGAGTTTCATCCATTCTACTCCCCTCCAGTTTCTTGTTAACTAGTGACGGTCTTTCTCCGGGGTCTTCTTTAGTGAACACCGAACTAAAGTATTCATTTAAAATTTCTGCCATTTCTTCATCTGTCTCCACCCATTGATCCTTTTCACCTTTCAATTTCAGTAAAGCCCTCTGGACTTTTCTCCTTTCACTGATGAATCTGAAAAATGTTTTGTCACCTCGCTTCACCTCTTTGGCAATCCTTTCTTCTGCTTGACTTTTCGCTTTCTTGATTACTTTCTTCATCTCCCTCAGTTTTACCAAATATTCTTCCTTGTGATCCTCCCTTTGTAGATTTCTTAAATGCTGTTCTTTTATCTTTTATTTTATCAGTCACCTCCTTTGTGAACCAGATAGGTTTAATTCTTTTCTTGCTTTTCTTTACTTTTCTAACATATATATTAGTCGCTTCAGTAATTTCTTCTTTTAGTCTGGCCCACTGTTGTTCCACATCTCTCGTTTTCTCCCATCCTTCAAACATAGAAACATAGAAACATAGAAATGACGGCAGAAGAAGACCAAATGGCCCATCCAGTCTGCCCAGCAAGCTTCACACATTTTTTCCTCATACTTATCTGTTTCTCTTAGCTCTTGGTTCTATTTCCCTTCCACCCCCACCTTTAATGTAGAGAGCTATTTCCCTTCCACCCCCACCTTTAATGTAGAGAGCAGTGATGGAGCTGCATCCAAGTTCTTCCTCCAGGTACTTCCCCATTTCAACAAAGTCCAATGTTTTTGAAACACAAAACCTTGTTCTTTGTGCGACTTCTCCGTATTGTATAAGTAATATGAAACCATACCGTTTGATGATCACTGGTGCTGAGGTGGGCACCCACCCGGGCATTAGAGACATTATCTCCATTAGTGAGCACTAAATCGAGTATAGCTCCCTCCCTCATAGGCTCCATTACCATTTGTTTGAACAGAGCCACTTGCAGGGCATCCACTATTTCTCTACTACTGTTAGATTCCAAAGAAGGGATTCTCCAGTCTACATCCAGCAGATTAAAATCTCCATCAATCACCACTTCTCCCTTCTTACTCATCTTTTGGATGTCTTCAATCAGTTTTCTGTCTAGTACTTCCATTTGATTTGGAGGCCTGTAAACCGCGCCAATAAAAATGGATGCCCCATCATCTTTTTTTTAGGACGGCCCATAACGCTTCTTCTTTGCCCCATCTTCCCTATAGCTCGGATGCTTGGATATTGTTTTTGACATAAAGAGCCACTCCTCCCCCTTTTCTGTCCTCTCTGTCCTTCCTTAATAAGTTATATCCTGGTATGGTAGTATCCCAATCATGTGAATCTGTGAACCACATCTCCATGACAGCAACAATGTCCAAGTCCACCTCCAACATTAGAGCTCAGGTCTGTGATTTTATTGCCCAAACTATGAGCATTTGTGCACATAGCTTTCCAGCTGTTCTGGTAGAGGTTAATGCTTTTCTTGGACTCTCTATGTGACTTATTTAGTGAACTATTGTTATCCACTTTGCCCTTTTTTACTGCATTTGAATTTGTATTTGGGGGGGTGACATTCTAATGTCCTATTGTCATTGACTATTTGAATAGCATTTCTGCTGGCCACTTCAATCTCTTTCTCAAGAACTTCTTCGGTATTTAATACAGAGAAGGCGTTTTGTACTTGTGTCACTTGATAAAGCGTGTGTCTCTGCATCACAGGTCTAATTCTACCAGAGCCCACTGTAATCCTGTTGTTTTTTTGAGCTCCCTAATGCCCTATGTGAGTATGTGTGTGTGTGTGTGGGGGGAGGGGGGGGTAGACTAGTGGGCTGCACAGCTGTCAATAACGGGTGTTTGTGGGTCACAGGTCTTATCCTACCTGAGCCCACTGTAAATCCATGTTTCCTTGACTTTTGGTTTTTTTGTGGTAATGGGGAATTAATTCCCGAATAATGTAAAGTGGGTGAAACTTTCTTTATTGCAGCTAATTCAGCTTTAACTTCAGCCAGCTCCTTTTTCAAGGAAGAGAGTTCTGAGCAAATGGGGCAAGCCCTAACTTTCCAGATGATTCCCTTCAGAATAAAGGCTCCACAATAGTTCCATTGGATTGTCCTCATTTTGATAAATTTATTTCATGGATAACACCTAAGGAAATACCAATTTACCTTGTTGCCAATTATGTATTTAGGCAGACTAAATCAGAAAAACAAACCTAGGGGTGGGTGGGCAGAGGGGCAGGGTGGGAGGGAGTTAGTGTTAACCCTTGGTCAAGGTTGTTCTCAGGATTCTGTATCTGCAATTGAGTTTGATAAGACCCTCCCCCTGATTGGCTTACTAAGTTAAACTTTTTCTTAGCTGGACACAAGAAGCTTCAGTGCTTCCTGACTCCTGGCTAAGCACAGCCCACAAAGGATCAGATTGACCCCTGGGACAAAATAGCTCACTTTCAGGATTCAATATCAAATCTACCCCTTACTAAAAGACAAGGCACAATCTTTGGCAAATATAAAGCTCTTTTACATTAAGCACAGGTAAATAACAAAATATAATTGCACTTAGATTCAGTGAGACTCTGGTTCCTGAGAATCCCAGCTCCAAAGAGTTTGTTCCCCAGAATCAGGGACTGTGGCTGACCAAATCCAATTAACCCCACCCCAACTGGCTTGACACTGGCTGTTCTGTTTTTTTAATTCTTAGCCCTAGATGTTGTGTCTGTCGGTCTCAAACGGCTTTGCCCGACATGCCTCACCTCTATTTTAGCCTTCTCCACCAACCTCGGGAGAATGGTGTCTGTAGCATCTCCTTGCCGCACCCTCCGGCTTCCCCGGAGAGGCTTTGGCGCGGCGTCCCGCCATGTTGACCTGAGGCCTCCTAGGGCGCGCGCATGCCTCACATCTTGCAGCAGTGTTGGCGCGAACCTCGGAGGCGTCCCCCTGGAGTGATGTCACTGCTTCCGAATTCAAAAGGTTGCCCATTTCCTGACTCTCGCCGAGTTAGCATCAGATTGGATTCGTTCTGGTCTGAAGCTGCTCTGCCGCTTCTACCCTGCTGGAAGCCAACTTCACCCTCCGGGGTTCTTCTAACCTGGGTACCCGCTCCTCGGGGGCCCTTTGCTTATTTCCAGGTGCCTATCCTATATACAGGTACTCGCTCCTTGAGGGTCTGTGTGTCTATCCTGGTGCCTGCTACCAATTCTTGAACCTGCTGGAACACTACCTATCAGCTACAGAGAGTGAGTACAACTTCTCCCAGTCTGCCCATCTACAGCTCCTCGCTGCTCATCTGCATCGGGCCCTACACCACCATTGTGGAACAGGTCTCCTCTGCCGAGGATTACAGACTGTTAATACCTATCCTCTCTCTACTGCTCACTGGGAACTCTATCTACTCAGCTACCAGGGAGTGTGTTATAGCATCTGCCAGTCTGTCTTTCCTACAGTGCCTTACTGGACATCTGCATCGGGGCTAACTCCCGTTAGCACGCACTAACTCAAAAATGAATTTTTTCTGAAATTTCGGAAAAATTAAATCATTTTTCGGTTCTCCCGAACCATTCCGAATCAGGCAATTTTGTTGACATTGCCTAATTCGGGAAAAACGATTGCACATCTCTAGCACACATCTCCATTATGGTTGTTTGAAGTATGTGTGACTGTGTTAGTGTGATATGTGTTTAAAATTAAGCAGTTTATTTGTTAATATTAAATTAACCTGACTGTATCGTGGTGAGTTTTCATCAGCTATAGACAGCATTATAAGAGGTGACTGAAAATTTGTTAAATGTAATGTGGATAAAGTGAGTGATTTTCCAGTCACTATACCTACATATGGCTGTATATGTGTTGTGTCTGTCAGTACCCAACACCCTCTCTGCGCCCTCCTTACCTCTTTGGCGCCTCCCTCTTCGCCTGCGGGAAGATTGGCTGCCGAGGCGTCCTTCTGCCGAAGTCCTCCGGCGTCCCCGGACCGGCTCGACGCTGCTACCCGCCAAGTTTCCTGGAGGCCTAGGGGCGCGTGCGCGGCGCGGCCCTGACTGAAGTACCGGCGATGGCGCGAACCTCAGGGGCGTCCCCCTGAGATGACGTCACCCGCAACGGATATATAAAGTCTTAGAATTTGCTAACAGATTGAGATAGCAAGGGTTCAGGTTACACTACCTAAGCTACTCTGCCTCCTCGGACTTACCAGGGGTACCCGCTCCTCGGGGGCCTTGCTCTCTCCTTTGTTTTTCAGGTGACAGTCTGGAACCGGTACTTGCTCCTCAAGGGCCCTCGTTCCCAGACTTGCTCCATATTCTCTTCTGCCTGGAAGTCATCACTGCCAACTACATCAGTGAGTTACCATCGCTCTCTCAGAGCTTTCCCTGGAACCAGGTACTCGCTCCTCGAGGGCCTACTTCATTCCAGCTCCTGGGCTTCCATGAGACATTGTGTGAGTGTTACCATCAGGTTTGGTACATGAACTCTGCATACCCTGCCTACTCACTATATTTCAGTTTCTCTACAGCTCAGCCTCCAGGGATCGCTGTTCCAGTATCTGAGGGACTACAGCCCAGCCGGGCATTCCAGCTCACTACTGCCACCTCTGGTGGTTCAGTATACTGTCTAATAAAAGAACTAGTGTGTGTCTGTCTCCATACTCTGAGCCTGACCAGTGGTCCCTCTCGGGATCTTCCCCCCGGGGGCATGGTCATCTGCCACTGGTCCAAGGATCCACCCACTACTCTCCTAAATAACAACAGATTGCTAACTTCCTAGCAGACTGCTAACTCCTAACAGATCAATATGCCACTGTTATGGCTTGCTTTGAAGAAATATATTATAATAATAAGTGATCTTGGCTTTCTCTAACAAGGAGAGGGCTACAGCTCTCAGAGGAGAATTCACATATCTTCTAAAGAAGTATCTCTCCAATTGAATTGATCTAGGAGAACCAGAGTATGACTCAGGTGTGACATAGTGAGAGACAAGCTGGATATATGAAACTGTAAACTTGCTTATAGTAAAGCTTATAACTGAACTCACTGAGAAAGTTAAAAGAAAAGAAAGGGGTGACAAACAGCAGAGCTGCTTCTAAAGTGAGAGGAACTATTTTGTTATTTATCTTAGGTGGAAACACTCTGACACTGTGAGTCATCACTCTGCACCAGGTTGAGAATATAGGCAGAGTACACTGAAATACAGATAATAGTGCTTTAATACTTATAACATCCCCAATATTAAATTACTTGGTGGCACCTTCTCAGATTACATATATAATATACAGCCACTGGTGGCAACTACATATTGATGAGCATCTGAACATTTACTCAGTGCACTGTGGTAATAGTGTGCAAGCTGAGTGAAAGAAAGTGTGAAAATAATCCTCACCATACATGAGCGAACATCTGAATTTAATTTCTCTGTGCTAGCTAGAATAAGGATATTTAATTATCTTTTGTTTTCCACAATTAGCTACACCAGTTCCTGTTAGCTGCTATGAATAAACACCAAGGGAACACTCCTAGTACACTCTGGAAGATAAACGTGGTTAGTATAGTGGAGGAACACTCTATTTTGTTATTTAAAGAGTATAGATAGTTTTCTGACTGCTCCAGAGACAACGTACCCAATACAGCACGAGGATCATAGTCGGGGAGCAACATCTGGGACCCTCTGGCACTCATGCCACGCCCACAAGCAGTGTTGCAGCAAGCCACGCCCCCTATCAGCCGCAGAGGGTACAAAGCTTCATCCTAAATAAAGTCAGCTAAGGGTATACTTTCCACAAAGTCTAGCTAAACTGAAACTTTTCAACACCACAAAGAAATAGAGTACAGAATCACTGCAGCAGCTGTCACAAGTAATTGTGCCAAAGACATAAGTGAAGAACATGCAGTACAAAAGCCTCAAAGTTCACAGGGACTGGAGAGTTCGCTGTAAAGAGACAAAGAAAAAAAAAGGGTTAAACAGAAAGGAAACAACATAAAACAAAACACTTCTTATCTACTTACCTGCAGTTAGAGTGCTGATTCTGTCCTGCTACACCTGCAAGACAGAATTGGGATCCAAAGATCCACTTTCTTCATATATAGAAAATATAGCAGTTAATAGTCAAACCATACTTATCTGATTGTTTTAGGGTAAAGTTAGGAGAACCAGATCTCTTCATTTAAAATACTGGTTAACTGGGAATTAAAAGAAACCAAATTGTATTAACTGTGGAAAACTTACAGTACTTTTATAATATTTTCATTACTTGGTTCTCACTGTTTAAACTTCTGATAATAAATCTGAGTCATAAGCTCAGAATCTGTAAAAATTTTATCTGCTGACATTCATTTTTTTCTTTTTTTGTTTGGGTTCTGCTTTTTCTCTCTTCCCCTGGGAGACTTCCTGGGTGGGTTCCGGACCCCTATTCCTAATTTTGGGAGACCCGATAAGAAGAATTCCTTTTTTATCCTTTCCCGCTCTGGGCAATTAAAATTCCTCTGATACCAACTGAAACCCCATTGCTGTGCCAACGTTGCCTCTGCCACTGCAGCAGGAGGGTCGCTATGAATACACCCCGGAGGGGCGGGGCTTAGACTCTCCCTAGCAACCAAGCATCTTTCTGGCTTTTACCATTGCTTTATCCACCTGTTTGGCCCCCTTAAGATCATCAGATACAATCACTCTCTGATCCCGCTCTTCCTTTGTGTTTAGACGTTTACCTCCAATACTATACTTTTCCCTTGAGATTTTACATCCTAAATGCATTACTCTCATTTTTTTTAGCATTAAATCTTAGCTGCCAGACCATTCCTTGAACTTCACTAGATCTCTCCTCATGTTTTCCACACTTTTCTGGCTGTCCACCAGAGCTGTAGCGTGCTTATGGCCATTAGGGCCTTGGCCATAGGTGCCGCTACCTGAAGGGCGCAATAGTACTGCTGGAGATGTCGCCCTGAGGAGGAGCAACACCATGGCCTGCTAGAATCATGGCAGGGCCTGGGGAGGAGCAGCAATACCACAGCCCTCCCAGAATCTCCGGTAGGGTCTGGGGAGGAGCAGCAACGCTGCAGCTCTGCTGGAATGGCCAGCAAGGCCAGTGGAGGTGTGTGTGTGTGTGTGTGTGTGTGTGTGAGACAGAGAGCGAGAAGGGGAGCCTGTATATGTGAAAAAGTTATGCGCGTAACCCTTAAAAAAAACCCCTGCGCGCGCAAGCCCCGGGATGCGTGTAAGTCCCGGGGATTGCAAAAAGGGGCGTTTGTGGGCGTGGACAGGGCGCGTGGTGTTGGCTTGGGGGCGTGTTCGGGGGCGTGGGGGCGGTCCGGGGGCGTGGCTAAGTGCCCCGACAGCAGACAGCCGGCGCGCGTAAGTTACGACTGCCTACAGGCAGGTGTAACTTCGTGGATAAAGGTTAGTAGGGGGATTTAGGTAGGGCTGGGGAGTGGGTTAGATAGTGGAAGGGAAGGGAAGGTGGGGGGAGATATGCGCGTAACCCTTTTAAAACACCCCTGCGTGCACCGAGCCTGTTTTGCATAGGTTCGGTGGCGCGCGCAAGCCCCGGGACGCGCGTAAGTCCCGGGGTTTCACTAGGGGGCGTGTCGGGTGGGTGGCGCGATGTTCGGGGCATTCCGGGGGCGTGTCGGGGGGCGTGGTGCCGGTCCGGGGGCATTCCGGGGGCATGGCCGAGGCCTTCTGAACAGCCCCAGGTCGGGAGATGGCGCGCCAGCAGTCCGCTGGTATGCGCAAGTTACGCCTACCAGAGGCAGGCGTAACTTTTACAACAACAGTAAGGGGGGGGGTTTAGATAGGGCCGGGGGGGTGGGTTAGGTAGAAGAAGGGAAGGGAAGGTGCGGGGGGGGGGGGGGGGTGGTGGAGGGAAGGGGCAGCGCGCGCAGGACTCGGCGTGCGCAAGTTGCACAAATATGCACCCCCTTGCGCGCGCCGACCCCGGATTTTATAAGATACGTGCAGCTCCATGCGTATCTTATAAAATCCAGCGTACTTCTGTTTGCGCCTGGTGCACAAACAAAAGTATGCATGCGCGCGCTGTTTTTTAAAATGTACCCCTCTGTGTGTATGTCTAAAAGTGTGGGAGAATGAGAGTATGTGTGTGCATGCGTGTATGTGTGAGAGAGCATATGTGAGAGAATAAAAGAATGTGTGCATGAGTGTGTGAGAGCGCATGTGTGTGAGAGAGAGGGAGAGCATGTGTGAGAGAGAGCATATGTGTGTTTGTGTGAGAGAGACTGAGGAAGAGCATGTATGAGTGAGCGAACACATATGTGTGTGTGTGTTTGTCTATGAGAGAGCACGTGTGTGTGTGTGTGTAAGAGAGCAGAAAATTTGTGTGCAACAAACTTCCTTCTCTTCCTGCTAAATCATGACAATCTCAGGGTATCTGGAAATCAAAAGTTCCCAGGTATGGAAAGCAGGGGATTTAAAAAAATCCTTATGTGTTTTAATTATTGGGTGTTATTTAATGTGTCTGTTTTGAAATATGTTTATTGGTGTTCAAAAAAATTTTATATGAGTTTTTAATTATTGGTTGTTATTCTATTTATTTTGAATTATACTCTTTATTCATGTAGTTTTACTACTATTAATGAAATTTTTATTTCGTAATTTTATTGTTTTATGAAGAATGTTTATTTTTTTCAATTGTTGCACTGCATACAGAGTCTAGCTTCTTGCGATTTCCAGTTCAGTTTTTGTCTGCATTTTTCCATTTATATTTTATGATCTGTTTATTTTGTATTTGGTGAGGATCTGTCTGTATTCTGCATGTGACCAGGGTGAGGTATTCCGCTAGTATATAGTTTCTGTGTAGAGATCTATAGCGGCTTGGCTTGTTCTGTTATCCTAATAGGGAGTGTTTTAGTATTTTAGGGCCTGTCATAATGTTTGCATTAAAAGGAAGGCCCTAAAACCCTGCCTTTTCATAGGTAGAATTGTTGCTGCTTGAGTGATACAGTTAGTGCTGTTTTGATATAAAAAGTGTATTGTATTGTAATTCTGTTTTCTTGTCGCTTTCAGAGGGCCTAATATCATATAGGTTCCAAGTATTTGTTTTGCTTTTCTGCAGGCTTTTCTGGTTGGCACCAGAAACATACATATTATAGGTGATATTTTATCTCAGAAGATTGTACTTTGAATATCCTTTTTCATGTATTAATTGTGTGTAGGGAGGATGTGACAAGCTGGGATGGGGGTGCAAGACTGTAAGGTTTGCCTAGGATGCCTAACATCCTTGTATCGGCCTTGGGCATTGCAGTACAACCATTTGACAGAGACTCCTAACTCCTTGTGTCATGCTTGTGTAATGGGTGAGGGTACAGCTTTTCACTTGGCCATAGGCACCAAATTGCCCGGTGATGGCTCTGCTGTCCACCCTGTTACAGATTTTGGTTTCATCGGCAAAAAGACAAACCTTTCCCGACAACCCTTCCGTGATGTCACTCACAAAACTTTTGAATAGAACTAGTCCAAGTACTGATCCCTAAGGCACACTGCTAATAATATCTCCCTCCTCAGAGAAAACTCCATTTACTACTACCTTTTGCTGCCTTCCTCTCAGCCAGTTTGTAACCCAGTCAGTCACTCTAGGATCCATACCAAGGGCATACAATTTATTTTTGTCTTCTGTGCGGAACCATGTCAAAGGCCTTGCTGAAATCCATGCGCTCTCCCTTAATCCAACTTGCTGGTCACCCAATCAAAGAAATTGATCAGATTCGTCTGACAAGATTTACCTCTGATAAAATCATGCTGCCTCGGATCTTGCAATCCATTGGATTCCAAAAATTGCACTATCCTCTATTTTAGCTGCAATTCCATTAGTTTGCTCACCACAGAGGTCAAACTATCTGATCTGTAGTTCCCAGCCTCCTCCTTATTCCACTTTTATGAATCGGAACCACATCTGCCCTTTTCCAGTCCTCCGGGACTACTCCAGACTCTAAAGCAGCATTAAAAAGGTCAGCCAGCAGAGCTACCAGGACATCTCTAAGAACAATATTAGTGGAAACAAATGAAAGTAATTATGAGATCTGAAAAAGATGAGATGTCAACTGAAATTGGTAGAGCTTTGAACATTCCTGTTGTGATTCTGCTTGTCATACAGCCTCCCAACCACCAGAGGTCCTCCTGGAGCTGCGCCTACCCTCTTTCCAGCTCTAGTCTCAGTGACTTCATGACCCAGCAATTCTCTGCCAATTTAGCCCTGCCTCAGTCTACACTCTTGGCCTTGCCACTGAGTCTGGGTCTGGTTGACTCATTGCATGGCCCCTTGTGCCTCGTGGCTTCCCAAAGCCTTCTTGCCTAGTATTCCTTGTGGCTCTCTGCAATCTTCTGTCTTGTGGCTTTCCAAAGCCTTCTTGCCTTGTACTCCTTGTGGCTCTCCGTAGCCTTCTTTGCCCTGGCTTCCTGGTAGGATGAATATTGCAGAGGTAGGCCGGAAGTGAGGTGATGATGGTGGTTAGGCATGGCATGGGAGTGACTTCTTGAAGGCATCTTCCACGACAGTCTTTTCCCCATTGAGACAGCTCCAAAGTGTTCCAATCAAACTGAGGTGAGTGAGTCTGTAGCCATGGTATACCAAGTACGACCGGGTGAATAGCTTTATCCAAGACCAGGAAAGAGATGGTCTCCAAGTGGAGCGACCCCGTGCGGAGACGGATGGGTTGAGTAGAATACGTGACCTCACCAGGTAGCGGCTCACTGTGTATGGAGGTTAGTAGCAGTGGCGTGGGTGTCTGGACAGTGGAAATTCATAGGTGCTCCACGAGTTGCTTAAGTATGAAGTTTCCCCTGGCACCAGAGTCCACTAAGGCTACGGTATGGAATTTGAGGGTATTCGAAAGGATGGAGACTGGAATAGTCAGTGAAGGAGATGGAGAGGTAAGACCTAGGAAGAGTCCTCTGGAGGATCTTGGGTCTGCGAGTTTCCTTGACAGATAGGGCAGGAGGGTACTGCATGGCCAGGCTGTCCGCAGTACATACAGAGGCCAAATGTTTTGCAATAATGCCTCTCCTTAGCTGTCAGATGGCTGCGGCCTAGTTGCATGGGTTCTTCCTCCTCGATACTGGGCGTGGAAATGGTTTGTGTAACCGGTGCAGGACGAGGACGTGGAGCTCCCGAGGTCATCTTCTTGGGACCCTTTATCTCTTGTGAACGCTCACGCAGACGGCGATCAATTCGTCCTGCAAGGTCAATGAGGGAGTCCAAGGTATCGGGGAGCTCACGGGTGGTTAGTTCGTCCTTAATGCGGTAATTAAGACCTTCTAGGAAAATAGTCCGTAGACAACTCAGGTCCCAAAGCAACTCGGATGATAAAGTTTTAAACTCAATAACATAATCAAAGGCTTGGTACCTTGCTGAAAGTGTAGGAGTGCAGATCCAGCGATGGTCTGATGGGCAGGGTCATCAAACACTGAACGAAATAGAGTGAGGAACCCAGTCAAATCACTGAGTATAGGATCATTGCGCTCCCAGAGAGGTGAAGCCCAGGCCAGAGCTTTCCCGTCTAAAAGAGACAGGATGTACGAAGTTTTGGACACTACATCTGGGAAATAGGTAGACTGTAAGGAGAAGGGCATACAGCACTGGTTCAGGAAGCCTCTGCATAGTAAGGGATCACCTGTAAAACGAGTGGGTGCAGGCAAAGGCACAGACAGTCTTACAGATCCAGTAGGTGGAGAGGAGACGATGTAGCGTTCAGTCGAGAACTGAGCTGGTTGAAGGCAGTAAGTGTCTCCAAAGTCCTTTGCTGTTCAGCCAGTCGCTGGGCCAGGCCAGGGATGGCCTGGAGGCCTGAGAGCTGAACCGGGTCCATGGAGTTAGCAATCTGTTATGTTTAAGGGAGAATGTGAACCCATGGGCTGAGATGAGCGATAACTCCGCCCACAGCGAGGAGCACTGGGAGCCTCACCATCAGCAGGCGTGGTCTCAATGGCGTGGCACACAGCTACAGAAGGAGCCTTTATTATATAGGAAGGAAAGCAAAGTCCACAGTATTAGCAATATGGAAGTACAGTCCTGGGCAATGGGTATTATCCAGAATGAGATACAGTGGAGAAGATCCGGTAGTAGCCCATGGGACGGGGTATGCTGTGGATCCTCTCTGGTGAGAGTAGGCATCTCAGGATACAGAGCTGGTAGTGGCCCATGGAGCGGGGTACGCCAAGGAATTCTGTACAGTTGTTATACGTAGCGATGCCAACCCAGAAGTGGTTCTGTGAAGATGGTGAGCAGGAATACCGTAGAGCAGGAAGGATGAAAGGCTCTCACTGAAGATAGGCGGTAGTGGCCTGAGGATTGGGGTACGCCGCGTAGGCTCCTCAGTGTAGTGCAGAAATGAAGATGTCTGTAGAAGTACTCACAACTGGTGGTTCCTGGAGTAGGGTAGATCTGAGAAGCAGATCCAGCAGCAGATAGACAGGAAGGCCCTCCGAGGAGCGGATAGCCAGGAACGCCGGGGAGCCTCCGAGGAGCAGGTACTCCAAGCGTCCAAATGCCAAAGCTGAATCAGGAACAGGAAGTCCTTGAATGAGCAGAACCCATCAAGACAGAACTCCTTGCTAACTCGATGAAGGCAAGGGCTGGTTCGATTAAATACGCTAGTGGGTTGACATCATCAGGTGGGGACGCCCCCGAGGTTCCCGCCATGACGTATTCAAATAAGACCCTTGCACGCACCTAGGTAACTCCGGGTCCAAGATGGCAGCCAACAGCAACCACGCTGGCCCAGGGATGCGGAGAGGTCGTCGTGAACTGGCAGACACTGCCATTCTTCTCAGACTAGAAGGAGCAGGGAAAAAAGAGGTGAGCATGAGAGGTCGCAGCCATCTGCAACCGACAGGCATAACAGTCTCTCTCTCTTGTTCAAGTCCTGCCGGCCACCAGAACCCTAAGGGGAAGGTGGCTGGTATAGGCAGAAGATCCTCTAGTCTAGCCTGTCCCTGGAGTCCTGGACTGTTCTCGTTGGGGTGCCCCAGCTGAGCTGGGTCCACAACCCTAACAATTCCCCAATCTCATTGTTACAACCCATGGTCCAGGGGGTAACTGCCTCCTTCAAAGCCTACTGTCTTAAATGCATCCATTCACAGACTATGGGGTAGATTTTAAGAAAGTGCGCCTTTGCGTACTTTTGTTGGCGCACCAGGCGCCAACAAAAGTACATAGAAACATAGAAACATAGAAATGACGGCAGAAGAAGACCAAACGGCCCATCCAGTCTGCCCAGCAAGCTTCACACATTTTTTCTCTCATACTTATCTGTTTCTCTTAGCTCTTGGTTCTATTTCCCTTCCACCCATGGAAGAGCAGTGATGGAGCTGCATCCAAGTGAAATATCTAGCTTGATTAGTTAGGGGTAGTAGGGGTAGTAACTGCCGCAATAAGCAAGCTACACCCATGCTTATTTGTTTTACCCAGACTATGTTATACAGCCCTTATTGGTTGTTTTCCTTCTCCCCTGCCGTTGAAGCAGGAAGCTATGCTGGATATGCTTGAAGTATCAGTTTTTTCTTCTCCCATGCTGTTGAAGCAGAGAGCCATGCTGGATATGCATCGAAAGTGAAGTATCAGGCACATTTGGTTTGGGGTAGTAACCGCCGTAACAAGCCGGCTACTCCCCGCTTTCTGAGTGTGAACCCTTTTTTCTGTCTTAAATGCATCCATTCACAGACTATGGGGTAGATTTTAAGAAAGTGCGCCTTTGCGTACTTTTGTTGGCGCACCAGGCGCCAACAAAAGTACATAGAAACATAGAAACATAGAAATGACGGCAGAAGAAGACCAAACGGCCCATCCAGTCTGCCCAGCAAGCTTCACACATTTTTTCTCTCATACTTATCTGTTTCTCTTAGCTCTTGGTTCTATTTCCCTTCCACCCCCACCATTAATGTAGAGAGCAGTGATGGAGCTGCATCCAAGTGAAATATCTAGCTTGATTAGTTAGGGGTAGTAGGGGTAGTAACCGCCGCAATAAGCAAGCTACACCCATGCTTATTTGTTTTACCCAGACTATGTTATACAGCCCTTATTGGTTGTTTTCCTTCTCCCCTGCCGTTGAAGCAGAGAGCTCTGCTGGATGTGTGTAGTATCAGTTTTTCTTCTCCCCTGCCGTTGAAGCAGAGAACTATGCTGTATATGCATTGAAATTGAAGTATCAGGCTTATTTGGTTTGGGGTAGTAACCGCCGTAACAAGCCAGCTACTCCCCTCTTTGTGAGTGCAAATCCTTTATTCCACATTTCCTCTTGCTGTTGAAGCTAGAACGATGTTGGAGTCACAGTAAGCATGTGTACGTTTATTGAATAAGGGTATTGTCTCCAGGCAGTAGCCATCATTCTGGCGAGTCACCCACTCTTCATTGGCGGCCTCTTGACTTTATGGATCCACAGTGTTTATCCCACGCCCAAGTACGCTTGGGCGTGGGATAAACACTGTGGATCTACTAAAATCAAGTACGCTTGATTTTAGTAGATACGCGCGTAGCCGCGCGTATCAGCTAAAATCCAGGATCGGCGCGCGCAAGGCTGCCGATGTCGTGTAGACGGCGCGCGCCGAGCCGCGCAGCCTGCCGCCGTTCCCTCCGAGGCCGCTCCGATTTCGGAGCGGCCTCGGAGGGAACTCGCTTTCGCCCTCCCCTCACCTTCCCCTCCCTTCCTCTATCTAACCCACCCCCCCCCCCGGCCCTATCTAGACCCCCCCTTACCTTTGTCGGGGGATTTACGCCTCCCGGAGGGAGAAGTAAATCCCTGCGCGCCGAGACGCGACCTGGGGGCGGTTCCGGAGGGCGTGGCCATGCCCCCGGACCACCCCGGGCCGAAACCACGCCCCCGAAACGCCGCGTCCCGCCCCCAAAACGCTGCGCCGATCCGACACGCCCCCGACACGCCCCCCTTGAAAAACCCCGGGACTTACGCGAGTCCCGGGGCTCTGCGCGCGCCGGTAGGCCTATGGAACATAGGCGCACCGGCGCGCAAGGCCCTGCTCGTGTAAATCCGGGCGGATTTACGCGAGCAGGGCTTTTAAAATCCGCCCCTATAAGAGCAACTGAGGAGGAATGTGATCCAACTCTGAAAGAATTCTGGAAGGGCTTCAGCATTTACCATGCAGTAATACTGATGAGGCATGGAATGAATTCAAACACATTTAAATGGTGTTTGGGGAAAATTATGTCCTGAGTTTGTGTCTGACTTCCAAGGCCTTACAGAGACTGTTGAAGAAGTGACCACAATGTTGAGATAGGTAAAGAATTCAACGCAGATGTTCCACCAGAGGATGGTGATACTACATTCTGAAGAATTAATTAACAGGGACCTCGCCAAACTGGAGAAGCAAAAAGTGGCAGATGAAGAAGAATGTGTCCACTACTGAAGAGAATCCTCAAAAAGTCTTGATAGCGTAAGGGTTAGCTGAGGTTTTTCAACATTTGGAAGCTGTCATGTCCCTGTTTGAAGAACATGCACCCAGCAATGAACATAGTGCATCGATGAATAGGGACATATCCAACATGTACAGCTGCAACAAAGAAATTTACATGGGAAAGAGGAGAACATTTGCTCAAACTTCCTTGAATACCTTCTTTAAGAAAGCAGACGTGAAGTGCAGGATTGATGAAGACAAAATATGCAAAAAAAAAAAAAAAAGTAATGCTTTAAAATGTGTCTATGCCTTTTACAGTACTATAAATTATTAAATTTCAGTGTCAATTTGATTAAATAGGATATCAGACCTTGATGCTGGAACCAATCCTCCATTCTCAACATTGTTCTTATGAGTCAATCAATTTTGAGTTAAAACATTTTGACACAGTCTTCAGGAATCACTTGTATCATAATTCTGACGATTACCTGCACTTGAGATTATCTGTCAAAGCTGAAATGGACGATTTAGTTGGGTTCTTACCCTAGCAGTAAAACAGATTTCTATCAGTGCTAATATTTTCAGCAGCAGGAAGCTAACTTCAGCATTCACATTTCAGGGACTCAAATATTTCAAATCATGATTGGATGAAACTTGGTACTCCAGTTGACAGATCATATGTAACTTGTGCTTAACACAAATAGTTTGATATTAATTATGTTTATAAAAAAGGAATATTAATGTAAACTCAGTTCTGGACACTTTTTTTTTTTTTTTTTTACTAGCTTTAGCTATAATAATGACTAAAAGTTTAACAAGTAGAGCCTTGCAGAGAGTTGCTAAGTTTTCCTTGCAAGGAGCAAGGACCGTACAATATTTGACAATTGTTTTGAAATGGCTGACATACTTGTATGCTTTTTCTAAAAACAACATTTCCTGAGCATGCACAGCAGTTACTTTCCATAATATACTCAGCACTGCCAGCTGACTTCTCACTTGCAGGAAGAGGATTCAGCAACATCAAAACAATCCCGGTGACAATGGCATGATTTCAAATCAATTAGAACATTCTTTGTGGTGTCAAAACAACTGAAGCAATGTTGGCGCAGTTCTGCAGAGAAAACAAGGCAAAGAATTGGTAGAAGTGGGGGCCTGTGTTGAAAATAACGTAGAATGAAATGCAATAAAAAGAAAGGGTGACACAGAGATTACAATCCAAAAGTCAAGAAATTTTGAATTAACGCTTCAAAAACCTTTGTTACTCATTTCCCTGTGCTGCATTTACGTGCTGCAGAACCAGGGTTATCTTATGCACACAAATATTTCAATACCCAAACTGCCTTAAAGGTGACCTACAAAGTCTTTTCAAAGCTAATTAAACACAGCTTTTCACTTAAGTGTGTAACAACCCATTGTAAATAAAGGAACAAGTGCACTTGTGGTGTGTAGTATGTGCACCAGGAAAGCAACAGCTTGAAAAGCCAGGCTTCTTTTCACAAGTGACAAAACAGCCACCATCCCAGCTAACCAAGGGCTCTTGGAATCCAATCTTGATATGAAATATCTATGACCTTTTCTATGCTGGGGATTGTATTTGCTGCATGTCTGATAACCACATGACAGCCAGAGTAGCTAAGTGGAAAATCAAGTATAAAGAAATGTGATAAAAATCTGACACACTTCAGTACCTGGTTTCCCAAACCTGTCGCAGTGAATCTACAGCCAGTTGGGTTTGCAGGATATCCGCAATGAATATGCATGAGCAAAATGTACATATGCATTAGGCCTCCGATGTATGCAATTTATTCATGCATGTTCATTGCGGATATCCTGACAACCCGACTGGCTGTGGGGTTTACAAGGCCCGGCTTGGGATTAGTATCACCGTACTAGAAAAGGATGTTTGGCATTAATGTTTTTTTGGGGGGTGAGGAGAGCAGTTTCGTCTTCCTTTGGGCTTCCAGCTCAGTTGGAACTGGAGGTGGGGTGTGGTGCCATGAGCCTTCATTCACAACTAACCAGGGATGTTTCATCCTATTTCATATCCCCTTCCCAACTTCCTTTAGTTAGGTCGTTGCAATGACAATCCTCAGCTGGGACCCATGCACCAGGACCCCTTCAGGAGCCTTGCACGCCTGGGGTCCTAAATCTGGCCACCAGGCGTCACCAGGACTGCCTGCCTCCGAGGCTGTGTGAAGAGTGGAAGACCTGGCCTAGCAATGAAGCCCCAGATCCTCCGCCTAACAGAGGAGGATCTTTGCTGAAGAGTCCACCTGTATTGTAAATTCTCAGTTTACCATTGCCTTCTTTGCTCAGAATTTCTTATTGTCTTCCTGTGTGTGTTGATTTTATCAGTTTGCAGTTTGATTTACCTTGTTTCCTCCTGTCCTATTTATAATTAAGTTGCATCTCTTTTCAAACACTTCCTCCTCTCATAAGTATGAGTTCCAGTGAACAAGGCTTTGCTTAAGTTTAATTGTGAAGGACTTTTTTTTTTTTTTTCACATGTAACTTGGCAGAAACAAACATGTATCTAGCGTAAGATCAGTAGTCCAGATGTTACAGCCGTGCGACAATAACAAAGTATATCTATCTCCATGTTAGTAAGGCAGGCTAAACGATAATTATGATCCACATCAAAGGTCACAAGTACCCCCAGCACAAAGAGAGATCTTACAAATGTAGTGATTGCCAGTAACAGCCCCATATCTTATCACAAAGAGGGCTCTGATTGTGCAATGAATATGTTAGTTTCTTGATCAGAGCAATGTCATGCACCTGAGATGATCAATGTCTTGTCGGGGGGGGGGGGGGGGGGGGGTAATCTCCCAGAAGGGAGCAATGGTGAACTGTGCTGCAAGGAGTAGTTGCCCACATAAGTTACGTGGGTAAATATTCAAGGAGTTGATGTCCCACACCCCTAGTAGACACAGTTTCGGGGAGAGGGTATTAGGAATTGTGGACCCTTGGCCCGAGGTGGGGTTGTTGCTATCTGAAGGGTTGGGCCCCACAGGTCCCCACCGTCGGGAGGCGAGGCTGGCCGGGAACAGAGGCGAGCTGGGACTTCACCTGCGCCGGCCCTCATTCCCCGCAGGTTGAGCCCTTGGGTGCTGGGGCCGGCAGGAGCACCTCTGTGTGGCTGGTCCCGGAGAGGGTAGACAACTGGGTGCAGAGAGTATCAGGTTAGGCTCAGTTCGAGACAGGAGCACTCTCGGAGGAGGAGGAGAAAGAGTCTCAAGCAGTGCAAGGCCACTGCAGCTCTGAAGTGAGTAGAGCAGGACCACGTGGGAGTGGCCTCGAGGTGAGGAGGTGCAGGTGCAGAGACACGGACTGTGGTGTGCTGAATAAGGGCTAGAGTGGGGAGCCCGCTGTAGCAGGTGCCAGGAGAGTAGCAGCGCAGAGGTAGTGCTTGAGACAGGGCAATGCGGTGACAGGGCCTTCTGTAGTAGCAGCGCTGGGGAGTGCCCCGAGGAGCGGGGACTCTGAGACACAGTCTGGTGGAGTACAGCGTTGAGCCAAGTCTTGATGAGAAAAGGCACTGTGGCAAAGTCCTCAATGAGAAGTGCCGTGGGGGTCCCAAGGAGCAGAGGCCACTGCAGTAGGGACTCACAAGTAGAGGCGCAGAGTCAGGCCCCGAGGAGCGGAAAGCGTTCAGGGGGAGTCCGGGTAAAGTAGCACTGAGCCTGGCCCTGAGGAGCGGGAAGCGCTTAGAGAGAGTCCAGGTGAAGTAGCGCTGAAACCAGGGCCCGAGGAGCGGGACGTGCTGAGAGAGAGAGTCCGGGTGAAGTGGCGCTGAGCCTGGCCCCGAGGAGCGGGAAGTGCTGAGAGAAAGTCCAGGTAATGTAGTGCTGAAGCCAGGGCCCGAGGAGCGGGAAGCGCTGAGAGAGAGTCCGGGTGAAGTAGTGCTGAGACAGGAACCCGGCTGGAGAAGCGCAGAGATCCGAAGGCAGGAACAACTAGTCCGTGGAAAAGGAACTGGCACCAAAAGGAACCAAGGAACTCGTTGCCAAGTCGGTTAGTGGTGGCTAGAGGGGAAGCTTAAATATCCTGGACCTGTGATGTCATCAGCCGGGGACGAACCTGGAGTTCCAGCCATTGGCCCTTTAAAGGGAGGACAGATGGCGTGCGCGCGCGCGCCTAGAGAGGTCCAGGATCGGAACGCTGGTCGGTGGCGTCCCAGCCGCCAAGTGGAGTGCAGGGAGCCAGGAGGAATGCGGTGGCGGTGACTGGCCACCGTCGCGAGAGTACCGGGGATAGAGAACCAAGCATGACATGACGTGAATTGAGCCTGTTGCGGGAGGCTGCGGTCGGCGGCCATAACAGAGGGTCAAGGAAAGCCCTAAAATATTTCCCATTTGAACATTAATTCTGTCCCAGAAGGCCCTTATATAAGGGCATTCCCACCGCATTTGGATATATATATGTACCCTCTTCTCCACAATTTCTCCAGCAGAGCCTTGAGGAAGTGGGAGAGGGATTGGTATGTTCTGGGAAGCAGCCTGTACGTTAACTCAACTCTACGGCTAGAAACAGAAATCTTATGAGCCTCCTTCCATATTTATTTCCAGTTCCCCTCCCGAAGATCGAGCCCTACATCTAGATTCCATTGATCAATCAGGGGCATAAGAGGCTCTTTATCTTCATAAGTTTGGATAATAGCTTTATACATCTGAATTTGCAGCTCTCTTCTGCCAGCATAAGCACCTTTTCAATCCTAATTTTCCTACCCAATTGTGAAGGATTTTTAAAACTTACATAACTTTCCAAAAATAAAAGGACAGATATAATTTATTTCCAGATTGTGTTTTTTTTTCTTTTAGAGTTTGGGATTATGCTATGTTAACTTCCAGAAGCAATATAATCTTCCACATTGGGATACATGGTATTTATTGCCTTCCAAAAATACTTTTATTTGACTGAACCTTTACTAGTTGAGGCTGTGTAGTCCCAAGGAAAGGTTATAGCAAAGTTTTAATCCAGAAGAAGAAGGGTCGGTCTGAACTGTGGCTCTCCCTTGTATGAGAGAAGCATGTGCTGCATCAGCAATGCATTCAGCAGCTTTAAAACTGCAGCTGACAATTTAATGGTCCTTCTCCTTGCAGATACCTGATCCTGGAAAAGAATAAAGAGACCTGTCATGCATGGAGCTGTGTCACGGCCCTTCCTGATAGCTCTTGGGCATGTTCTATCACATCACCTGTAACACACTGTAAAGTTGTCCAAGCAGAGTTCGGGGGGGGAGGAAGAGGAGAGAGAAACACCTGGAAAACTCCACAGATGTGCACAGAGGATATCAAGTCCAAACATACTGGCAGCTACAGTCAGATGAATGCTGGTGAGTGCATGGAAACCAAACAGCATGGCAGTTTCCCAAGTTGTCATCAGGGATTTCAGAATAATTACAGATTTAGTTCATGCTGCTTTATAATCCTGTTTCTTGGAGTGTGTGCAGGCGTCTAGGCAAATCGGTCACCCTGACTTCGTTGCTATAACGTAGAGCGAAGGACATCTGATTTTTCCTTAAAATAGACTTGAGTGAAAGACCAGTCTATGGCGTTATGTAAGTTTCTCCCATGTTCTGCTTATCTACGGTTTATTTAGGCCAGAATCCACTTCTGTTGGTCTTAGCTATTGCCAAGCAAGCATACCGTAGCTTGGGAAATCTCAACGGTTCTTTTTCCTGCATGTGGCATGCCCACAAAAATGGGTAATGTTTGATTGTTGTTTATCACTGATAGTATAAGAAGTATAATAAACTAAGAAAACAAGAAAGTCCTGGAGAGAACATATTGCAGAATTGGGGTCTGGTATGAAAATCCTACAAAGTTCAGAACATGGGCTTATTAGGTTTAGCTCTGTTCTCCCATTAACTGGCAAACAGTAAAACAAGACAGACTAGTTGCCTTATATTAGGATAATTTATTTGCACATATAACTTGATAAAAAGAGCCCGACTCTGGCCAAGTTTCGCACAAGGCTGCTTCAGAAGATAACCAGACATAAAAATAATTAAAAACACAAATTAAATCATAAAAATCATATAAAATATCAAAATGAAAACATAATCCACAGGACATATACATAAATAATGTATAAAATCATTAGAAAAACAGATAAATACCTGTAAATACATTTAAATACATAAATATCCATAAAAATAAATAAGATGTAAATAAAAACAAAAATAGAGCAAGATAATAAACTGGAGAGGAGGAAAGTTTGTACCTTTAGCAGTGGAAAAATTAAATTCAATCTGTCATGCTGTCAATAATGGTTTAAAGTAGAAAGCGCTGAACTACCATGAAATAAAAAATCAATTAGTTGCAGTTGTAGATACAAAAAACTATTACAAATGTAATACATTATCAGGCAGATCCAAACCCATAAGAGGTGATAAGGGCGGCAGCCTTGATAAGTATATGACAATAAGAACGGACAGGTGGGTCGGATTAGCAGCCAGGGAGAAGGGATTTTACAAGTAAAAAGTAAAAGAAAAAAAGAAAAAATCAATATAAAGTGTGAATAATAAAGAGTAATACACGGGGCAAATGAGAAGGATAACTAAAAAGTGGTTATCCTTGAACAGAGCCACCGTACAAAAAAAGACCACCGAGCAAGGTTTCCCTTGAATCAGTGGGGGTTAGAGAACTGATGCAATTAATAGCAGTGGCTATACCCTAAATAAACTTGATTAATAGCTGTTAATGGACTTCTCCTCCAAGAACTTATCCTAACCTTTTTTGAACCCAGCTACACTAACTGCACTAACCACATCCGCTGGCAACAAATTCCAGAGCTTTATTGTGCGTAGAATGAAAAAGAATTTTCTTCAATTAGTCTTAAATGTGCTACTTGCTAACTTCATGGAATGCCCCCTAGTCCTTCTATTATTCGAAAGTGTAAATAAATAGAAACATAGAAACATAGAAATGACGGCAGAAGAAGACCAACCGGTCCATCCAGTCTGCCCAGCAAGCTTCACACATTTGTTCTCATACTTAACTGTTTCTCTTGGCTCTTAGTAATCTTATGTTCTAATTCCCTTTTCACCCCCACCATTAATGTAGAGAGCAGTGCTGGAGCTGCTTCCAAGTGAAATATTAAGTTTGATTAGTTGGGTAAGC